>NC_051156.1:211666236-211783251 GCF_013339745.2 Dermacentor silvarum | reverse complement strand
TTGCTCGAAAGCAGCAGTACAGGATCCATATTAACGAAGCTTTCTCTTTCGTACGCTATACGTGGCTGAGAAATATTAAATTCCAGGGTTATGCGCGCGAAAACTAGGTTGTGGTTATGAGGCATGTCGTAGTAGGTAGCGGCGGCCGCGTTCCGATGGCGCCGAAATGCAAAAACGCTCGTGCACCGTGCATTGGCTGCACGTTTACAGAACCTGAGGCTGGCAAAATGAATCCGGATCACCCCACTACCACATGCCTCATAGTCACAACGTAGTTTTCGCACCGTATAACCCTAGAACTTAATATCTCACGGCTAAGTATAGCGTGCGAAAGAGAATGTTTCGTTAATATGGATCTTGTACTGCTGCTTTCGTGCCACATGGCTGTTTGGAAAATTTAATTCCTTGCCTGAATTCCATTTCACTGACTGTGTGATAAGCTATCCTCCAGAAAAAAAAAATCATAATGGCGTTTTATCACTCACGCAGAGGCCTCGGCAACATGTTTTAGTTTTTTATGTTCAGGATTCCTGACCATTTCTTTTTTCAGTAACGGACAACGAAACGGAAAGACAACGAAGATTGCAGCAAGGCTCGTGACTTGACATCACGAGGCTCGCTGGCTGCACTTACAGGTGCGTTGACCCCCCCCCCCCCCCCCCCCCCCCCCCCTTCTTTCTGCGCGTTCTGCACGCGGTGAAACCGTTCGACGTCTGCCATCCGAACCTGGCTGCCCCAACCAACGCTCCCGAAGCTTCGCCTGCGCCGTCAGAGCCTGACCGGATATGTCAACCGTCGCTGCTCGAAAGCGCCTCAGCAGAAGGAAGCTGAAGCTGTCGTCCGGCTCGTCTAGCCGGGCTTCCAGTAGCTTGCCGTCCAACATGACGGCAAACCTCACGGAACTCTTCGCCCGTCTCACGATGCAGGGCATACCTGGCTTCGCTGGAAACACGACAGAAGCAGCTGCTTCCAAGCACTGTTCAAAAGATGACATTCTGGCGACTCCAGAGACGACCAACAGCATCAAGCATTTCGACACGAAGGAATGCGAGGCAAGTGGGTCCCTTGTTGTCGAACGTGAAACCAGCCTCACTGCTGAGGATGAAGTCATCGTGCATGAAGAGCCAGAGCGGAAAGCCCCCACAGAGTCAGATGTAGTGGGTATCGTTAATCAGCTGCGAGAATTTCTGCATGATAAAGACCCGTCCCAAGAAGACGACCTGATGGAAGCACTGAGCCCTTCGCGGGCTCAGCATATCCTCGAAGCATACGGCACCCTGACTGCCTTTCTGGAGAGGCGCCCGGGATTTCAGGTGGTGCACGAGGATCTTTACTCGTTTGTCTACTACAAGCAGCCTGATGACGAAGCAGCTGGCGTCTGCAAATCGCTTCAGGACGAAGCTACCGCCCGGTCTGCTTGTTACAACGACAGCGGACTCCAGCACTCGGAGGCTTGTGACGGCGGACCTCGGCGCGCGCGTGTCAGCTCGTCCAGCATCAGCACTTACGAGTCCACCATAGATGAAGAGGACGACGAGCAAGGAGAGACCAGAATTAATGACGGATGTAGCCAGGTGCCCTCCAAACCTAGTTGTATGTCATCAACTCTGCAGGCGGTGCAGGATACGTGCGATGCCGAGGCCCAGAGCCAGGGATGGGACCCTGCCCTGTTCAACGAGTTGGAGTCGACGCTGCGGAAGTGCGACGCAGTGGCCGCGGAGCTCAAAGGGAAGCTGGAAACTCTCCGGAAGAGCCATGCCAACGAGGTGCAGGAGCTTCGCGTCTATTGGATAAGTTACTCCAGGCGCCTCCACCAGAACCGACGAGGAGTGCGGCGGAACTGAAAACCTCCACCGCCAAGAAAGAGAAGCCCACCGGCACGAATGGAGAAGGCGCCCAGGTCAGCCCACGACCACCGCAGTCACGGCCAAAGGAATGTCAGAGGTTTGCACTGCCTCGTCCCAGGTGCGAGAAGCAGCTGCACTCACTTCTCATTGACCGAGGGCCCCGGCCACTACCTCCGTCTGACAAAAAGCTCAATAGGTACGCAACGACGCAGCCGGTGCCAGACTTCAACAGCGTCATCGTGGCACTGTTGCTTGACAACCTGAAAGCTGTGCCTCCAAAGGACTATCGAAAAGAACTGGAGACACCCCGTCTCGAAAAAAAAAAAAAAAAAGAATGGCTGCATAACACAGCGACATAGGGCGCTTGAAGCCGGTGGCATTTCTTTTTTTCCTTTGCTTTCTTTTTCATGTCGATTTTTAAACGTAACTATTTAACGGTCGTATTGTTCATATTCGCTATTCCTTTTTTATTTCTTTTTGCTGGTGCATTGCTGTAATAAATGTTTTCGTCCTTATGGTATGGTAAACCGCCTTTTTAATCGGTGATGGCGCCTCTCGTGGCGCGCCAACCACTAGTCTGGTCGAAAGGTGGAGAAAAACAAACGCACTTGCCCCAAGCGCACGGCTGCAAGCCGGTCATTGGGTTTGCGACGTGGCTAAATTCTTATTTGAACCATGACAGCCATCGGCACAGACTACGAGTGCCCCCCCTTGCAGTGTAAGTACCAGAGTTCTGTTACCCACGTCGTTGAAGGTTTCTCTGGAGTTGCCTCTACCTTTTCATTTAAAATTTCATTGAGTGAGGCTAAAAGCTTACTGCAGGATTGTTGGCGTGGACGCGTGCACGGCTTTTATTCATACTTTCGCTTCATTTCTGCAAATCCTGACAATTCGAACACAAGCGCTTTAGAAGCACCATCGGCGACTATCTCATCTGCATTTTTCCCTTCAACATTTTTTTTTTAATTTCCACTGTGAACACCATGCACAGACACAATACATTTCAATGTATACCCAGGGCAAGGTTTGTTATACATTTATTGCGATAGCAAGTATATGGACACTAAAAGCGGATTTCTGCCGTCGCCGTCACCGTGAGGTTCCGTATGACGTCAAACGGCGATGAAATCGTCGCCGCGCGCCGTGCGCTGTGTGTGCGAGTGAAAGCGCGCGAGGGACGCGCTCTTCCACGGGGAGCGAACGCGCTGCCTGACAGGGGACTGACCAGAAGAGAGAGATCCCTCCTACTACGCCTTCGGATTGGCTGCTGCTGGACAGCCGCCCGAAGCTTCCGCCTGGGAAGAGCAGACTCCCCAGCCTGCTCTCAGTGTGGGGCAGACGAAACACTGGAGCACCTCCTATGTTCCTGCCCCGCACTCGACCAACACCGCAACACCATGGGGGCTCAACTCCGCCGCATGGGCCTACCTTCTGGTACCAGCACGGACCTGCTGCATCCAGCCCGCAATGCCAGCCAAGTGTTCAAGGTGGTCCTCGGCTACCTTGCGGACACTATGCTGGCTGAACGGCTGTAGGGACACCCTGCCCGAGACGAGGACGACTGCCCTCTCCCTTCCACCCTTCTCCCACTATTTCCTTCTTTCTCCCCCCCCATTCCCCTCCCCTCAGATGCTGAGCCGTGCTCCCTATAAGGGCTACAGAAATATGAATCTTTTCCCACCCCGAACCTCTACTACTACGGAGAGCAAACGCGCGTTCTGCGCCGTGCTCCCTGAAGGGCTGCAGAATTAAGCGTCTCTTTCCTCCTTTATATATATATATATATATATATATATATATATATATATATATATATATATAGAGAGAGAGAGAGAGAGAGAGAGAGAGAGAGATAGCTAACGCGACTTCTTCCGTCGCGCGAGAGGCGGTGGGGGGGGGGGGGAGGGGAGGCGACGTTTAGCTGCGGCACCAAATGCGTATTTATATAAAAAAAACGTTGCGAGGCGAGAAGCTGGTAAAGACTTCGGACGCTGCTTGACGAGTGTCCCGTTCTGATCCCGTCGCAAACCTCCGAGCCGCCCCCAGAGGCACCGGCAATAGAGTGTTCTAGATTTACCGGCAATAAGGCTCCTATATTTTTCAAAGGTAGCGACAGGTTTTGATCAAGCCGCCGCGCCCTGCGATAGGCCGGTTGGCGGCACGTGACTTTTTCTCCTTCGCGCCCAGCCCAAAGGGTCCAGAGTAGTGGTCGCTGTGCCGGCGGAATGCACGCGTGTTCTTTGTTTTCGAGAGTGCATTTGGATGATTTTGGTAAGCAGAAAGCACTTAACGCGCCTCTGTTGCATTGTTGTAGTTAACTAGAAGTGCCTATGTACCTGATGCTTGAAGGAGATATCCAGAGAGTTGAGAAAAGCATTTTATATGGAGGAGGAGGAAACAACTTTATTTTGCTAATTTGGCTTAATGAGAGGTGGCTACTAGGTGATGCCTCACAGCCACCTCCTCGGCTCTTTTGGCGTTTTATATGGATATTTACATGTTATTTTACACGAAGGGCTCCATGATTACCGGAGCCCACTACATGCTAACGTATTTGCATGTCCGAGCATTTACATGTCTGAGCGTCTACATGGTCGAGACTCCCTCACTATACACTCAAGCTCCGTTTATTATGCAATTAATTGCCCCCTTTCACACGATGGGGGAATTCACTGCAGTTCTTCTTGGCCAATCGCAAACTTTGACCAGTTCGCAATATCCTGCCCATGATGTGGCCCCATTCCGTTGGGCCTCCAATGTTGTTTGATAACCCCCGCACACCATGCAGGCAACGGGTGGCAACTTGGGAATCGAACGTAGACGTGGTTCCCATGGGAAAGCTCGACGTTGGACCCTTGCAAGTATTAGTGGCCTCTCCGTTACGGTCAGTTTGACAGGGTCCGGATACTGGCCTTCGCGGAAGCCTGGGGTCCCAGAACTCGTTTCGCCCATACGAGACATACGAGACAATTCTCGTATCTCGAGACATACGAGACAATTGCTCGTTCATTCGCCCCAGCGGATGCTGAATTAGTCGCCAGCTCCTTGGCCTCGAGAAAACGACGAAGCGTGAACAGCACTCCACAGTTGCACGTCTGCCAGTGAAGCATTCTTTGTCCTGAGGGACCGCGAGGCACAACGATACCACGAGAGATGTACTTAGGTTTGGCTGCTTGTTCTCACGTCGTTCAGTCGCGCGCGGAGGACGAAACTATGCAACTTTCTGCCGTGTTCTAGCGCCGCGGTCATGCTCTTTCATCCTCTCGCGCCTGCCGCGGTGCTCGTGATTGTGAGTGAGTGAGTGAGTGAAATAACTTTATTGGAGGTCCGGCGAGGACGCGAACTCGTCGCGCACCCGACCAGTCCCACGTCGGGACTGGCAGGTCTAGCCCACCGGCCCAGGCGCGGGCACGCCGTACAGCCAGGATTTGCTTGTTTAGAGCGGAGCTACGCAGAAGCGAGTCCGACCACTCCTTGCTGAACTTGGGATATCTCGACCCGCACTCCCAGAGCATGTGTGCTAGAGTGGAGGTCTGCCCGCAGGACGGGCAAGCGTCGTCGCGATATACTTCGGGGTAAACTTCGTGTAGAACGGCCAGACACGGATATGTGTCGGTTTGTAAGAGTCTAAGAGAAACGGCTTGCGGCCCTATTCAACTTGGGGTGAGGGGGTGTAAAGACCCTTCTAGACATGTAGAAGAATTTCGTAACCTCCTTGTGAGTAGCGGGAGCGTCCCTGTGGCTGTAGGGGGGAGAGGAGTCGGTGCTCCTTACAGAGGAAGCGCGGTCGGAGAGGTCGCGCGCAGCCCCGTGAGCAGACTCAATGGTTGCGGCTTCATCTAACCTAACATTGTCCATTATATGCCCCCTTCTTCTGCACGCCCTTCTGCTCGTGATTGTGGCACTGACTTATACCGCTAATCAGGTGTACTCGTGCAGAGCGCGCAAACTCATCCGCTGCGCGAAACTAGAAAAACGCAACAGCTCTCGTGCGAGACCGTCACCGGAAGTGCGTCACTCAACAAAAACGCGAGAGAGAGCAAAAAAAGAGGAGGCAGGGCCCTTGACGTATTCGTGACGCGATCCTTCGGCTCCGGTATGGGAGAACGCAGGGAAGGAATTTCGCTTGCGGAGGCTAGACGGGGCAAGTGGAGGGAGTGTGTATGTTGGCGGTGACGTTCACCTCCTGAAATCATGGGTTCGCGGCACTTCAAATATTTATATCCATGTTATTTCTGAACTAATCCGAAAAATTATTGCGGCAGAACACTCCTTAGGGCACGTAACAACTTCCAGCGTATTACCAAAATTTGCTATGTGGCCTGGCGAGGGGTCTTTCAGTTGGTAAATTATTTTATAGTGACGTATAGTTGATATCCCACCGCAGATTACACAATAATGCAAATATGATACGAGCTGTGCATGAAAAGTGGGTCACTTATGTAATAAGCGCTAGTTTGTTTGCGATCGAACTGACGTCGAGGCACGTGCAGGTGGCAGTGCCACGGGTTTGTGGACATATAGTGCGAGATAATAAACAATGCAGCGGCTCCGTTCTAGAAAGCTAGCTATTCACCGTCCGATGCACAACGTCCATTCCTGGATTGCAACACAAGCCACGGTCGTCAAAACATTCAATTTCGTGCAAACACAGGCATCAGTAAATTGAACCAAGCGCTGACCTTGCGTGCCTGAAAACAATTACCCTATATCTTCCACTCGTCGCCGAACATCGACTATCGGATGGGGACGACCGTGCGTATCGTTATCATGATTAGCACAAAACATCGCTAACAGGAATTTCCAGGCACATAGGCGCAGAGCGACTATCAAGTGATGTTTTTTGTTCGATTCTGCAGAGAATATACGCCGTAATCGGAGAAGGCAAGGAACGACTTCCGAAATAACACATTTGGCGCATGGAACCTTACTGGAAACGTGACACCCCGTACGTGGCTCCGAAAGAACATTAAATTCCTTTTTTTTTTCACAATGAAAACGGACGCCATATTAACACGCATATCACGAAGTCCAAGAGGGAAAAAAAATTAACTGCGAACACCTACAAAGTGTATATAATATTCGGGTATTGTGGCATGGACGGACGACAGTGAACTCTTTGTTGCGATGCTATCTTTATTAGTTAAATTGTCATTTTTCATTCGTTTATTTGTTTTATACGGTTAAAATGTATTCCTTTCTTTCTTGCTGCATGCACAACACAAAGAAATGTTGTGTCCGAGGTAGTCTTTACCTGAACCAGCAGCCCCTGTATAACAAAAGCCCGCTTATACGTACTACTTGAACGCGCAGTGCGATCTAATTACGTACTTTATCTTTAAACCCGTTTATCCCCAGCTCTCTGGGTTCAAGAATGGATAGAGCCTATGTCACAAACGCCAGAGAACTCGAAAACGCAAATGCGTGCTTTTTTTGTTTGCGTTCCTTTTAAGGTATACGGGGATGGTTGACGTTTCTATACCTTATGCCCATAGCACAGCGTGATAATTTTTTTTCATATTCAGCGCTAAATTAAGCTTAAAATTAAATTGTGGAATTTAAAGTGAACGATGGCTTATGACTCTTAACGTACGCTGTATAGTGGAGGGCGTCAGATTAATTTTGACCCCATAGGGCTTTTTTTTTAATAGCAGCAAAATCTACATACGCGAACGTTTTTTTTTTTTTTTTTTCATTTTCACCCCCATCGAAATGCGGCAGCCGTAGCTGGGAGTCGAACACGCGACCTCGTGCACAGCAGCAGAACGTCATCTGAACCAACACACGTACTGCAGTGCTACCTACGGATTCAACGAAGAGATTTATTATAGCTCTTCCTAAGTAGAAGCGTTGATAATATAGCATTACTACAATATTGCATTGCAAAGTTCATTTTCACGCCCGACGATATCGCCGATACAGGCCACAATTTTTTTTTTTAACACGAAAGTGTTTTATGCCGGGGTCCACGAAGACTTCACTGACGTATTTCCGTCACGGAAATACGTCATAGAACATAATACAAAGAAAGAAACCAGAAGAAAAAGTTCCACAAACATGCAAAATTTGGAAATCGAACCCACGACCTCTTGGTCCGCGACGATAGATCGCCGAGCGTTTAACCCATTGCGCCACAAACGCATTCGCAGAGAGCTACACAGACGCGCCTTATATATCTAAAGCCCAGACCACACGTACGCTTGCAAACGCGCGCAAGCTCGCGTCCGCGCGCCCACGCATGCGCAGATGGTGCGGCACGGCTCGTACGCGTCGAAATGCGGCGCGATCTCGGTGATCAGCTCCTCTCAGTTATCGCGCGCCTGGGCTGCCTCGCGTCGGCGCGCCTGGCTACGCAGCGACGGCGCGGTACATTCAACTCTCAGTTAAGCAGAATTATATCATGCAAGAAAGTGCTTCTTCTTCACTTTTTGTGCTGATATAACAGCTCCAAAAAGATAACAATTACGTTTATAGATATCGAAGCATTTTGAAGCACTGCCAACAACGGAATACGAAGTGGCGTCTGCCAAGGTGTAAACAAGTGAGGCCAGTGAGCGCGCGCTGTCGCGCGTATTTGTGGATGCAAACCGCCATTCCTCGCTAGGCGCGGCAACCGCAAGGCGCGTAGACGCGAGCTTACGCGCGTCCGCAAGCGTACGTGTGGTCTGGGCTTAACACTCCTCCGTGTACCCGCGCTCTTGCTCGGGGCGGTGCCGCCGCCTACGAGCAGAAAAGAGAAGTACTGCATTATGACACTAACGCGCACCGACAGTGAACGCTTCGGTGGTCTCAGCACTACGACGCCTCGATGCCAGCATTCGAAGGGACGCTGGCATCAAGAAGCACTACCAACGCCACCTAGGTGGCGTTCACCGTACTCAGCACAGCGGAGCGTGGCCTCCGCAATTAGCTCTGAAAATGTTTCTGAAGTTGATCGCGGAGGCTGCAATTACGACGCGCTGTACGCGCTGATTTGACTCGGTGACGATTCAGTTAGGTGCTTTGTCTTGCGCGTTGTATTAGTGTGTCAGTTACGTGCTTCGTCTTTCGCGTTGTGCTAGCGTGTGCAGCGTAGTGCAGCTTCCATATGCAGGACGGTTGCTCATGGTCATCGACGTTGGTAGTCGTGATGGAGGAGACGTGCCACCAGGCGTCAGCGTGGGTGCATCAACGCCTAAGGGCGCTTTAGCCACAAAACACCAATAGACATTATATATCAATGTGCAATAAACATTACACTACTTCTGTGAAGACACGTTTCACTTTCGTGTTCTATACCGATTCCTATATAAGAGGGATCAACCACATTTTTTTTTCAGTAACAATGCACGACATTGTGTATCGCGTATTCGCGTTAGCTGCTTGCCTCAGCAAAGGTGCTGGATTTGCCAGACTTGGATTATATATATTATGAAAGGAAAAAAATTGTCATCCGCCCGAATGTAGCACGAAACCACATTCGGCTGAGTATGAGAAATATATATTCAAAATACCTTACAGGCCCATTGAAGGGCATTGAGTAAGGGGGGCAACAGTAATAACAAGTCAAAAAAATAAAAAATAAAGACACAGACGAAAAAAAGGCAACAATGCAAATATTACAACAAGCAATATACATATACTGGCTAACACTCCCAGGTTGGTTTTAGTAGTAAAACATAAATACCCCAGAAAATGGATGAGAAAACGGCGCCACGGTAGCTCAATTGTACCTTATAATTTTTTTTTAATATTCAGCACGCGTAATGCGAAGACGTGGGATCGTTCCCCACCTGTGGCAAGTTGTTTTTACAGCATAAACTGTTATGGGCTCATTCCCATAGCCGTTTCGGGTCGCGGTGGTGTCCGCCGCCGCCGCCTCCGCCGCTTGTGACCGTAACCGCTATCGCCGGAAATGCGAAAAAAAGCACCCGGTTCCCGCCAGGAACGAACCTGCGCCCACTGCGTGGGAGTCGCATACTCTACCGCTGAGCCACGCAAGCGCTTGCTGTCAGGCAGCGGAAAATGCCCTATAAACGCGCCCTAGGCAGGCGCGCAGGCGCAGACGACGAGATGCGATTCAGACGAGGCGCGCAATCAACGCGATCCCGCGCCTCTGCCAGTATGGCGGCGCCATCTAGTTAAGGTGCCTGCAAACGCAGCGTGCCCTACATGGAAGTTGCATGTAGCAGTTGCATGCTGCATGTAACTGGACCTTGTAAACTCAAGCAGTCTAGGTGACTATTTGTCACCAGCCCGTTTTGAAGATTCCCATAAACAATCATGATCATCATCATCACCAACAACAACGTACCGTGCCACGGGTCAAGGGATGTGAGATGTGCGCCACGTATTCTGGATACCTCTTCGGTACACGCAAGGTACGAACCGCTGCTGAAGAATCGAATCGTAAAGGTATACGTGCGCAGCTACAACCAGGCATTATCGGGCTCAGCAGACTGCTGTGCAGAGATTATTACAAGCCGCAGCTCGCTGTCGACGCCGGGCGGACAGTTCAGATCGTTCTCGTCAAAACGAGGCGAAGAGACTGCCGCGAAGACCCTGTTGTGCGTGGTGCCGAAACTGGAGCACTCCTGAGCCGCTCCATCAGCTTACGCTGTGACTGTGCTACGTGTGCCGCGCAGGCCTGTGACTTTTTTTCATGCACTTTCATTTCCATTATTATATCATTTCTTTAATTCTATTAGTAAGTACAATTTACCCTATGCTGTCCTTGGTGTATTTGTTGGCTTCTTATATGATTATTAAAAAAACTGTAAACAACTGTAAAGCTTAGTAAACAAGAAAAGACGAAAAAAAAAAAAACGTCAGCCCTTCCCCTGGTGTGGAGATGCAAGACCAGCGAAGCTGTACTATGGTGAGAATTATGTGTTTCCAATTATGACTGTTAAGATGTGACATTAAGATGTGACTGTTAAGATGTGATAGTGTAATTGGTTAATTGAACTATTAAAGAATGAGAAATATATATGATCCGGTGGTTTTAATTTATTTAGTGAACACGGGAACCATCGCTACGGTACACCGCCATAGGGTGTACGGCAAAGGTTGGCACGTTCTTCATAAACGTCACCAAAGCCGCGCGCGTTCGGTGCGAACGCGGGCAAAACGCCGCCGCCGTCGACAACAGTTGTGCGCGTTGTTTGTGTGACCGCATACAACCGCTGTCAAAACGCTGGCCACGTGACGGAACGGCTAAACGCCGTTGTCGACACTGTTAGGGGAGAGGCGGGCGAGAGCCCAGAGAGAGTCTGCAGCACAGGCGGCAGAGGCCAGCAGGGCTGCGCGCATGCGCCGCAGTGGGAAAGCGGGCAGGAACACGTTAAGTCTAGGGTGCTTCGATGCCCTCCTCGCCCACCGCTCTCCTTCCAAAGGGAAGTCGCGTTTGCTCTCCGCCGTGCTCTCCGCCGTGCATTGCTCTCCGCCGTTGCTCTCCGTGAAAGCGCGCGTCCCTAGCCCTCGCACGCTTTCACTTGCACATAAAGCATACGGCCAATGAGACTTTTTTATGTATTGCCGGCCGCGATCATCGAAGAGTGAGCGCTTAACAGCTTCGCTGTAAAAAAATTTAGCGTAGCTTGCACTGGAAGCGCAATGCTAAAGAGACAGCGGATTTGATGGGCACCTAGCAAGTAGCCCTGGCTTTTGGGCTAGGCTAAGAACTACCAAGTCACCCCAAGCATTTTGCGGAATTTATTGATTATTGATCGATTATCGATTGGCCATTGATTGGCTATCGATGACTGACTAAGTTTAGGTAGTCCTAACCATGCTTTCTCAGCTTCACAGGGGTATGTGCCATTGCGCTTGGACCCTTTTGCACTGCCGCCAGGATCAGCCCACATTTCCTGTTCGCGGTTGACACATTACGCCCGGCTTAAACAGCTCCGCTGTTAAAATCGAGCTCATCGATTCCCTTTCTTCTCGTGTATATATACACGATAGTATTATATCGGCAACACGAGTGAGTTGTTCATTCCGCATAAAAGGAGTAAGAATGAGGTAACGGGAGCATGTTGCGGTGGTCACTGTAAGTAGGATCGTATTCACTGCACCAGAGGCCCGTTAACGGCCGCATGTCGAACCATACGACAGCCGCGCTCCCAAACCGGTTATCGCGGGACAATGCCACAACACTGTCAACACGCGCGCTCTCGTTGGAACGCCGCCTTTGTCCTAATGTTACGAACCAATGTTATTCATTGTTCCGCCTGTGCTGGCGCGTGCGGATCCGCAAAAGTCAACATTCCCACCCGAAGCTGCCAATTCAGATTATGGCACACGAACTCCCGCAACGCACAACGGAGGCTAAAAGCTAATAAGTGTTAAATGATCATACTGAATGCACTCCCCATCGTTTTCATGTAGTTCCAACGCTTCAAGGAACACTAAACAGAAAAAAAGATTCCTTCTGTATCAGTAAACTATTTTTCTACCGTATCAAAAACACCACTCTTAACTACAATAAAACGCTTGGTAGGCCAGTAAAACGTCATAACAAAAGATGCGTGTGGCGACGCCTCCTCGAAGTTCCCGCACCAGCTCGCTGTGACGTCATGGATTGTGACAGCGTCTCCTAGGGCCTAGTCAATTCTTTAGCGGTCAAGACAGACCACATTGTGTTCTAAAGGAGCTAATGATTAAACATGATGAGTTTCGGGAACTTGCTGAGCCAACATGGCCTAAATACGAAAAAGTACTTTGAAATCGGTGACGTCACATGACGTACCGTCGTTGGGGATTCGGAGCGAAATTCAAGAACTGAAACTCTGACCTTCATTTTCTCTCGTAATAATCAACATATTATTATATCGAAGTAAATGACAATATAGTTTTCAAAGAACGCTTTATCTGTCTAAACTAATTTAGTGTTTCGGTTTAGTGTCCCTTTAAAGAGACACTAAAGAAAATATTACGTTAGCTGTATTAGTACATTACGCTTCCTTAATAGCAAGATGGCCAATCTTGACGTGACAGGAAGCTGGGAAGGCCAGAAAAGGTGCAATAACAAAAGACCAGTGGCGACGTCGCCCGTAGGTCGCGCGCATCAACTCGAAATGTCGTCTGAGAAGACGCCGTCATTTGAGCTCAATAAATGTTTTTTCTCTGTCTCTCTTGAAATGACGTCATGGATTTTACGAGCGTCCACTCGCATCTAATTAATCGTGTATCGGCGACGAAACACGTCAGTGCGTTCTATAAAGCGACCACCGTTTCCAACCCAGCAAGTTTCAAAAGTCTCGCTGCGCCTGAACGGCCATTATATACGAGAAAATATCTTGACATTCATGACGTACGTCATAGTAACGTACTTTCGCGCCTGGGGTTAGACGCGAAATTCAAAGAAGTTGAAGTTAGCCCTTCAGTTTCTCGGCTTTAGTATAACCAACCTTTTTAGGGCAAATGAACGAAAATAAGAGTTTTCAAAGAATTGACATTGATTTTCTGCATATAGCTGCAGCGCTTATACCATGAGCAACCGCGCTGACTCACTGGCTGTGGCGTTCTGCTGTTGAGCGCGAGGTGAATGGTTCGAATCTCGGCGGCAGCGACGGCCACATTTCAATAATTGCAAATGGCAAGAAAAAGAAAGATAGGAAAGCTCGCGTAATCAGATTTAGGTGTGTGTTTAGAAAGCACAGGTGGACAGAATTAATCCGGAGCCCTTCACAACGGTGTCCCTCATAGCCAGAGCGTCAATCAATCAATCAATCAATCAATCAATCAATCAATCAATCAATCAATCAATCAATCAATCAATACATCTACCAATCAATCAATCAATCAATACATCAATCAATACATCAAAACTCCAAAGAAGGCGCTGCCCTTTGAGACCTGTGTGAGTTCCTTTAACCCCATTGTTGTTCTGCCTCTTAAAGGCCAACTGCTACGAAATTTCGTTTTGGCTGAGTTAGCTATATAAATGAGTACCGTAGGCATACTGTTGAAGCTACCTAGGCGGAGCTGCACGGCTGGTGGTTAGCGGATATGACGCAAATCCACGCAACCACATCGCCTCCGAGATTTTAAGCGCACCGCGGCGCCGCCCTGTCTTGGAGGTCATGCTGGGGAACTCGACGTTCTGGGATCTCGACGTTCTCGTCTCGACGTTCTGGGATCTTCGTAATTTCCGGCGAGTGGTAATGTTTTTTTTTTCGATTTTTTTTTTTGCAGTTTCGCTCGAGAGAATGGCGATATTTTAGGTGTTCTCGTGACGCATCTACTCACATTTTAAACGTAAACTTTCGTACGGAGGCTGCTTTACGTTAACGCCATCTGAAAATATACATAGGCGCCTTACGCGGCCCGAAACTTCATTGCAATTCATGGCCTTTAATAAAAAATGTTGACAAACGGTTCCTGTTATAAGGAGCGAAAGCGTTTGCCCCGTTCGCCGGCGACGTACGTAAGACCTGATACAACAACAAGCCTCCAGCAGTGCTTTTTTTATCTCTCTATATCTGATGCCTCGTGCGCTAAGGAGTCAGCGGAGGGTGTTCCGAGAACGATGACGCTCGGACTTCTGGGAAATGTTTTTCTCCTCTCGCGGAAGAGTGCGTGCACCCAGGAAGTGCATAAGAATCTGTTTTGTTTATTTCTGCGTCCGTTTCGCTACAGTGTACCCGCGACAAACACCTCTGTCGGTTGACCGCTACGCAAAAGCATACGGAAGTTACACAGAGCTAGGTGTACTTAGAAAGAAAAATAATAGATTGTCGAATTATTTATCGACTTATTTAAGCAAATACTTATTAATTGTCCACATAGGAAAGCAAATCACATATTATCTAGATGATGATATGATTTATTTTAGCTGAACAAAACCTGTCCGATGCTTCGCGTGTTTGAACATGTATACCAATCAAGTGACATAGTTTGATATCCTCTTTTTGTACTGGTGGTAGCAGATAATGGTATTCCAATATAGAAGACACATGGTTGGATTACCGAGATTGACAAATTGATCAGTCAAACGTCATAGAAGGTTACTACTTGTACATTCATCTTACCGGCTGCCGACATTGCTTTTTTTCTATAGACCCCAGCTTCGGCGGAAAACTAAAATAAAAATTGTATTACATATTTGATTCTTTTACCGAACTGATTATTCGACTGATCAAGAATACGGTTGGAAAAAAACCTTACTAGGTTCTTTGTCACCTTTCTTTCTGTTTCAGTTTATTGTTCTTTAAATACAGTGAATGGGTTAAAGATAATATCGACCTTTTGAAAGAATAAACCTCACAGGTGGGTACGGTTACCGCTCTTTCATAGCGTTCAGCGCTTTGAGGGGCTCCTAAACATGACGCAAGAACCGGTAGCTTATATGAAGAAAGATTGAGCTTATCGCAGCCACGTGATTCCTGCACTTATCTGTTCACAATAGTCCAAGAAACGCATCGATGCGAAATGAATTGCATAAGCCTTGTTCTCGCAATACAGTCAAGCCCCACTCGAGCCAGTCGGATAGAAGTGGCTGGTTCGCTGAATGGTCGCTCTGAAGCTGGTTGCTTTCAATATCAGCTCTACTGACATTGCTATTACCGGCGCACAGGACGTCAGTCTTATCAAGCATAAAGGGCTTTCCAGGCCACTCAAATCCGAAACAAATGTTCCGGGAAACTGCTGGTCGCCACGTCCCTCGGCGCCGAGGATGGAGTGCCCGCGCCGGCATATCAGAGATCATCGATCACGCATTTGTCCAGAGTGCTTGCGCTACGCTCTGCAAAACAAACAAAACGATTCTTTTTCCTTTTTTCGCTGCTGCTCGTGGGCAAACGCTCGTTGGCCCCGACAGCACGAACATGACGGTCACGTAATAACTAGGCCTGATACCTTCGAACCTTGCTGCTGCTATGACATTACCGTTACTTTCCTCTTTAGTGCAGCGTATGAATATGCCTCAGGGCTTAGAGAATTGTGCGGACAGATGTGTGGAAGATGCGCTGCTCCACCATCGATAACGCACATTAATCACCTGTTGTGGCTCTACCCATAAACGAGTGCGATATTCGAGAGAGGATTCTATAAGAGCTGCCAAGGGCTACGAACAGATCAAACAGTTATAGGCGCTGGCTCATGGACGGTACGTTCACTAAGCTACTACTGAAACTCCCACATGAGAAAAGCATTCACCCTTTCGTTTATATACACATATATTCCACAGACAAGCTGCTCGAAAAAACGTATGCGTGGAAGTTTGCACGACAGAGACGGCAATGGCGTCGGTCTAGCGTCAACGCGTCCGATTTGGTAAAACCGGTAACGCAAATAAGTAGGGGTTTACGGGTAGCCAAATAGAACCGAATACCCATTGTTTTCTCATTTCTAAATGTAAAGTGAAATGGGAGAGTGAAAGGGCGGTTTGTTTACGTTAACTGATACATTATGACATCGTTCACAACTATACTTCTGGGCAAATGAGGAGCTTGTAAATGAGAAAAACGTGGAAGGCGATATGCACACCGTGAAAATGGCAGTTATGAAACGTGTCAAAGAAGCAACATGTAATACTACAGAATCGCGTATCCTTTTAAAGGGATGCAAACATGATGATATTGCCGAAATAATAAGTTATTTGCCTATATATCGAAAAAAAAAAAATCTCGTTGACTGCCAATTGTGAGGCATTCTTATTGAACTATGCAGTCAAACCTCGTTATAACGAACATAACTGAATAATGTATTGAACGAAGTGAAATTCGCCTTAAATCACCATATAGAGATTGATATTGCAGTACGTATATGCATAATGGATATAACTAAGTAATGGTTAGAACAAATTAATTTTGCCTCCCCCCTTCAAGTTCGTTATAACGATGTTTACTGTACTGGAAATTGCTCAATAGTATTTAGCTTCAGTCCACGCGTTGGTTCAGAAACTGGTGCAATCTCCGTAGCAGCCGCATTTCTAATGTTGCAGAATCATTCGAGACAACCGCCACCTGCATCTGTCTTTATCCCTGCAGACTTAATGTTGTTATCTCTTACATTTGAACAGAAACGGATGTACGACAAGTTCGAATAGTAAATTCTCGAATCGGATACGAATCGAATACTCTTTGCTATTCGATTCGTATCCGATTCGGGAATTTACTATTCGAATTTGTCATACATTCGTTTCTGTTCGAATTTATAAGAGATAACATCGAATAGCAAAGAGCATTCGAATCGTATCCGAATTTTGGAATATATTCGTACACCCCTGTGCGTCTGTGCCTGTGCGTTTCTTAGATGACAGGACACTGCACCCGACATTCGTATATACGCTCTGCGATGGCTCAGGTCAGGGATGCCACCGAAACCGGAAAATACATGTAAATGGCGGGCTAAGATAGGGGTCGAATGACGTCTTTCATGGCGACACACTATGCGTATACAGGCGAGGAGTCTCGAGAGTTATGTGAAATAGGGGCGTTATCTTCACGGGCATTTGTTAGTCGGTAAGAAGAAGCTTTGTTCTATTGTCCCAGATTTTTGAAGCTGTTCACTGTATTTGCCGCAACACTGCAGATCTCAAGTTTTGCGAACGGCACTCACGATTTCCGTTTACCTCTCGACGGCTCGTAGAGTGTCTTTGTTCTCAAGAAGCTTGCCGTAATCTAAACTATGTCTCTACTCGAAGTCGGTGAATATCGGAAGACAATTGTCATATGAGATATTGGGTTAAGCAGGTGGCCAAATTTATTTGAAAAATAAAGTTAATTTAATTGAACTGGATCGACTATGCGCGTGTCACCGGTCTATATATAGGACGTTTTGTCAATTTAATCATAATCTTTAAAAAATTTCCTGTGGCAGATAGCGCAATTTTACTCCCTGACATGACTTTTGAACTCACCGGCTTCAATTCTTAAATTGCAATATGTGCGCTACAGTAATTAGTCATGGAGTTAATTAGAGGACCTGCTAATCGGTAAATTATACATTTCAGTATCTCGTGTAAGTAATGCCCGCCTAGGTGAGTAATTCAGCGCAAGTTCTATTGCGCTATATCTGCCCATAAGAAATCATTAGAAATTCGGTTAACAATAAAGTGAGGCACCTGGCAAATTAGGGAAGACTCGTACATTCGGACGAGTTGGTTCATGTTGAAGATTTATTGAAGCAGCGCGATGAGACGGAAGACAGACATGAAAAACATACACAGCAGGACTCGTGACGCAGTGAAACAACGCGTCATCAAGTCTGCGTAAAGAGCTTTATTGAGCCCAGTTCGAAAAAAAAGACAGATGAATTAGAAACTACAACGAACATACAGTGAACAACTTGGTTCACCTAAGCGTAGAAGGCTATATACTGGCGGCGCGACGCATCATATCCATCCTCCGAGTCTGATCTTGGCCGGTATGTAGGACTCGGTCAAGAAGTGCGGGCCAATGCTGCACAGGCTCTGAATCTCGGCCTTGCGCTGCATCGACTCCAGCAGCAGCAGCTGCTTCTTCCACTCGCGGTTGGCGTCGACGTACGGCCGGGACAGCAGGTCCCTCAACTTGGACTTGTCACCGTGGCTCAGCGGAGGGCAGTCTCTGAGCCGAAACGTCTCAATGTCCGAAGGGTGGATGCCCAGCCAGTGAATCCTGGGCACCGCCAGCGAGTCCGTCTCGCTCGCCATCGCCAGCGAGCCGTAGGCGTAGACGCACAGGATCTCGATGCCGTACGGGTCGGCGTCCACCAGGGCGTAGACGGGCAGCTGCAGCTCGACGTGCAGGCGTCGCACGAACTCCCGCGTGTTCACGTCCGGGAACCCCTTGCCCGTGACGAGCACGCAGCGACCCAATGACGACGAAGCGGTGACGAAGCCGTCGTCCAGGATCTTCTGGAAGCTGGCGTCCTTCTCGACGAGCAGGATGAAAGAGGCGGAAGAAGCGAGCTCGCTGATGGCACTCACATCGGTTGGCATGAGCGTGACCGCGACTGAGCCGTCCACGAGGTTCCCGCTGGCGTCGCGGAACCGGATGGCACCGGTGAAGACACCTTTCGAAGTAGCCATGATGTTGAGGCAACGGCGCGGGACCTGTATCGACACGCAGGGGTATGTTGAGCACATTTATGAGCAGGTAAACGTTTTGGCAAAGAAATTAATGGAGCAGAGTTAGAAAAGTGTCGGCGACCTTCCACAAGATTTGCCACAAAGCTAAGATATTTAACTTATTTCTTATTTGACGCCATAGATGCGGGAAGTACAGTCCCCTCTACCTCCCCACGTTTCGTACGTTCGTCTGTTCATATACCGGGTGTTTCAGTGAACACTTTCAAAAAATTTTAAAGGTTGCCTGTGGCAGATTGCGCAATTCTATGAGCTGGTCTACTCGAAGAGGCGGACATTACTTGCAAAAAAAATTGAAATGCCTAATCCCCGAATTAACAAAAATCACTAATTAAGTTTTATTTAACTACTTACCTTATGGCCCATATTGAAATTTACAAATTCTAGCCGTGGAGTTCGCAAGGCGGATCCACTTGGAACAAATTCTCAAGATGACACCCGTTTCGAGGTATTAATTCCCGAACTTTGCGGAGAAATGCATTGGTGTTTATAGTTACTTTTGTGCTTCAACGCATAAAACGAAGTTTTGTTCAGAAATGGATTTCTCCGCAAACTTCGGGAATTAATACTCTGGAAACTGGTGTCATCCTGAGAATTCGTTCCCAGTGAATCAGCCTTGCGAGCTCCACGGCTGGAATTTGTAAATTACAATATGGACCATAAGGTAATAAGTTAATTAAAACGTAATTAGTGAATTTTAGTTAATTCGTCGATGAGGCATTTCAATTTTTTTGCGCAAGTATTATCCACCTCTTCGAGTACGCACGCGCACGCGCACACACGTACACACACACACACATATTATATATATATATATATATATATATATATATATATATATATATATATATATATATATATGTATATATATATACAACTGAAAGAGGAGGCATTTGTGCGTTTAAGTCATGCTAATGTAGTGTGCTCTGCTGCAGATGCGGCTTCGAAAAGACGACGCAGCGTATTTAAATAGTTTCCCTGAGTGACGACTGTAATGGGCATCCAACAGTTCCGGTCCACCAACCCAAACTGTTTATATATATATATATCTGCAGCAGAGCAAACTACATTAGCATGACTTAAACGCACAAATGCCTCCTCTTTCAGTTGTGAACAGATTTCTTGGTGTGGACTTAAGCCACTTACTAAACGACGCTCACATACCTGTAGCATAGAGGCGATATCTTCCACAATGGCGTCTACGGTCGTCTGGGAGCCGAACAGGGCTGCGTCCTCGTAGAAAATCTGGCGCTTGGTGCTCTTGGTGTTTGTCAGCAGCAGGAAGTGGATCTTGGAGAGGACCTTGAGCATGAGCGAGAACTTGCGAATCGACGTCGCCGAGCCGAAAGAAGTAACAGTCTTCGCGCAATCGTCTTTACGAACGAGTCCTCTGCGGTGGCAGAAGACGACGCTCTCCCAGTCCTGTCGGCGATCGTACACGAAGCGCGGTGGCTCGTCGTTCGCGATCTGCCTGATTACCGATTGTACGATCGCCTCGATTTTCAGAATGATGGCATACCTATCGGGGAGATTGGGAGCGGATAGCGGCTGGAGCGTACCTCGCCAGAGTTGGAGCGACATGTCGTTACTCAGGCAGCACGTCGCGTTGTGTTCTTGCAAACGACTTGCCCAACAAGGCGGCGCGGAGCAACAGGCACGTATATAGCAGACGATATTACTAGCAAGCCGTATATCAGCTCGATCCGTGAAAAGAAACGATAAAACGAATGAAATAATACAATAAATGCATTATTTGTTTATTCTGAAGTGTTTTAGGACTTGCTACTTATTCATAACTGCCGTCTGTTAAATTCCGTCTGTTCCTCCGGTGCGTATGCTCACCTGCCAAACGCATGCGCACTTAGCGCATCGCCGGATTACCACATTCATAGGCAGTTTCACGTAACTTTTGCAGCGTAGAGCATGTTTTAAAGGCAAAGGTGTTCGTAATGGCTTTAGGGCGACATATGAACTTGATCATTGTAAGTCGTAGCACTGTAGCATCGCGCATTCGATTATGAGGCACGCCGTAGTGGGGGACCCCAGATTAATTTCGACCACTTGGGATTTTTTAACGTGCACCCAATGCACTGTACACGGGCGTTCTTGCATTTTTGCACGAGAAGTGCCTCGAGCGGCCAGTCACGCAGCGTGTATTCGCGGGCTTCTTTCACGCTCGGAAAAACATTTTTATGTAGCACGTATTGACCAACAGAAGACTGTATCGGAAGTTTATCATGTTGCTGTACAATTTTCTCATTGACACTTTTAAATGCGAAGCATTTCTTGGCGAACATTTGCTACTTTGACAGTATCTATCTATCTAGCCGCCTACGACTTTGTGCTCTCATGGTCGTTTTGTTAACTTGGTATGTACCAGAATTGGCATACTATGACAGGAGTACATGACGAACATAAATGATATGTCATGACAGGAATGTCATGGCATGCGTGCCATGTAGGTCATGAAACAGCCGCCTACGTCTTGGTGCTCTCATGGTCGTGTCGTTAACTTGGTAGGTACCAAAATTGGCATACTATGACAATAGTATATGACGAACATAAATGATATGTCATGACATGAATGTCATGACATGTGTGTCATGTAAGTCATGAAACAGCCGCCTACGTCTTGGTGCTCTCATGGTCGTGTCGTTAACTTGGTAGGTACCAAAATTGGTATAGTATGACAGGAGTGTATGATGAACATAACTGATAGGTCATGACATAAATGTCATGACATGCGTGTCACGTAGGTCATGACAATGACCCAGCGAAAAAGATTAAAACTCAAAAACCACTGAAATGGGTTCGCACGTGGGTACTAAGTGAAGGAAACACTACAGGATGCTGGTAGAAGTCATAGTCATGAGCATGACTGAACAAAAATGACAATGACTCAGCGAAAAAAATATTAACACTCAAAAACAACTGGAATGGGTTCGGACGTGGGCACTAAGTGAAGGAAACACTCAATGATGATGGTAGAAATCAGTCATGAGCATGACTCAGCAAAAATGACAATGACTCAGAGACAAAATATTAACACTCAAAAGCCACTGAAATGGGTTCTGACGTGGGTACTAAGTGAAGGAAACACTAAAGCATGATTGTAGAAGTCATAGTCATGACCATGACTCAACAAAAATGACAATGTATCAGCAAAAAAAGTATAGCACTCACAAACCGCTGAAATGGGTTAGGAGTGGGTACTAAGGGAAGAAAACACTAAAGGATGCTGGTAGAAGTCAGTCATGAGCATGACTCAGCAAAATGACATTGGCTCAGCGAAAAAATATTAGCACTTAAAAACCACTAGAATGGGTTCGGACGTGGGTACTAACTGAAGGAAACACGAAAGGATGGTGGTAGAACTCATAGTCACGAGTATGACTAAGGTTTTCACCCTAAGGTCTCTTAGGTGTAGCTAAAGGGACTCCTGAGGACTCATGACATGAATGTCATGACATGCCTGTCATGTAGGCCATGAAAGAGTCGCCTACGTCTTGGTGCTCTCATGGTCGTTTCGTTAACTTGGTAGGCTCCCACACACTGCTTCGCATAACATCGATTCCCACAGGGCGTGGGATCTGCCGGCTTTCTTTATCTAAATATAATATTTGAGAAGTTGATTAATTAATTAAGACTAAAGATATAATTAGGCGGAATGCAAGAAATAATCTGAGTATCGGTCCAAGCCATGAAAAACAACATTGTCTTGATTCTGTCCAGCTACGTGGCATTTACATATTTTAAAATCTTGGTGCATGATAGTTGGGACAGCCTGCATATGTACTGGGTGGGTGTATGGTCATCGCGTGTGAATATATATATAACGTGACAAGGGGCACATATCAGCCCACATTTTTAGACTGCACTATCTCCGGGGTCAGTCCACGAAATAGGCTAGACCACGGTGTAAGAATAGTTCTTACACCGTGGTCTAGACACACACACCAGATAGGGGAAAGCGTGGCTACATGACAACGAAAGGCTTTGTCTCAAAAACAACACAAATCCAGTTGCTACAAGCTGGCAATTGGATAGTTCGCTATATATTATCTAATATTTAACAGTGCGGTTTCATCATTCATGCGAAAAGAGCGGGAGCCAATGAAACGATCATCGACGTTTCTTTTCTCGGCTACAGCGTACCGTGCTGATCACAGCTGGGTGATTGCTGGGCTCCAAATACAGTCACAATGCGTCACGAACACCCTGTGAGGTTTGACACCTAAGATCTAGTTCCTTTAACACTGTACATTCTTAAAAAAAAGTTTGCACCCTTCGGTGCTTACCTTGTGCCATGACAACAAGCCTCATCTACCTTGCTTGTGTTTCCTTTCTTGAAAAATCTGCGCTCGCTACTTCGATCCCTGTCGAGAATGCTATGTCACGCTGACAACCCGCATGTCATTAGTGACCTGGAATTACCGGGCCGCAGCGTTAAAGAAATGAAATGCGGGCAAGATAAGCCCCAAAGGATGCAAACTTTTTTAGACTTTAGACTTTGACACTGGCGCGCAAAAACGGTCGCGGGATCTTGCCTTGAACCCGTCATAACAACACTTCTTACCTAAGTAGAAGGAATGTCCGTGAGGCCAGAACGGGCAGGCTGAACACATCGCCTCTCATTGTCGACTGGGATGTAGCTTTCTTGCAGAAATTCACGGATCACGCGAGAAAATTCACGAGTATAGAAAGCACGCGCGCGCCTTACGGTAGGAAGCACTCCAGCAGGCCACTGCCGCTGCGTTCATGCGCGCCTTTCTAAGCCGGCGCGGGCAACGGGTGCGGGAGCGCGGGTAATCAGACGTGTAACCGAACACCCGTATTTACGATGTCTCAAGGCTTGATAGTGTTTGCAGCGAGTGAGACCCATACAGATGACCTCTGGTACACCGAACTAGACCTCGCGATCTAACTGCTGCGTATTATCGTAAAGTTGCGCATTGCGCAGTTCATGAGGTCAGTGAGATGTTGAACAACTGTCTCGCCATTTCTTTGAAACCTGTCGAGATTTTTTTATACCTTGTGGAATGACGTTGTGCGCTTGCAAATTACAAGTCAACAAACACGTTTTTTACTCATTTGTCGCAGTTTTGTGTCTTGAAAGGTTAGAAATTATGTCGGAACTCGCTACATTAACCCCTAAGCACCGTGCTTCTAAGCCAGAGTAAGAATTGGGCCTAAATTGTACTCAAACCCCAACATTTTTTCTCTGAAGCTTTGTCTTCGGTGGTTGGGCTTCTTGTACTACGGCATTGACACCAGTAAGCTCGAGGCCTTGGACGGCGCCCACAGCGCGCACTTGATCAAAGTAGTGACGCTTAGCGGGAAAGCAAAATGTACCCGCATCAAGTTGGCAACTAAACCAAAACACAGCGGCGGCCGCGCAGTCCGTCGCTTGGACTCGCGTAGCGAGAGTCACGGCAGAAGCTTAACAAACTTGTTGGATCTCTCCTTTGCATTTCGCACTTTCAAGTTGTTTAAACCTGTGAACTAATTAGCATATTGCTAAACACACTCTGGACGCGTGCACCCGTGATGGAAAAGCCGGAGTCAAAATCGGTGTCTACGTCGGAGAGGTAAACGGATGTTTGCGCTCTTTTACGCGATCGTATGTAATCTTCCGTAGTCAAAAAGGCGACTTCAGTTTAAATAAAAGTGTGAGCAGGGCTAGTATGGAATAGTTTGAGCCAGTTCTTTGTTAGATTGAAGAATCAATTCTTTAATAAGGTGGCAAAACACCGCACAACTTCTGCACACGGCTTCGCTTTCATGCACCTATGCACGTATTTGCTTCAGTAAACCTCAAGGAAAAAAACATGAATGCGCGATGTACGGATGTCATGAACCCTTTATTTCAGAAGTCGCGTTAAAACTGTTCGCGATCTAACAACTGACGTTTCGTTCTCGCGATTGTCGTGCGGCTTGCTGCGAATTGCAGGAGGCAAGCCATACTGAAAACAATCGCGAGGAGAGACAGTTGCAAGAAAAGAGCGGCGCAGATCGTGGAGGAGATGCTGGAGAGCTCGCTGTCCGAGGAATGGCTGCTGGGAGTTGTGAGTAACGTCTAAGTGAAACTGAAATTGTCCATAGTGTGGACGAACTGTGAGGAACTCGGGACAATGTCGTTTGCTTGTTATTGCATTTGCTTAAACACGCGCGAAGTGTATTTAATTGTTTACCTGTTGAACCGCATAATGTGCAGTGAAAAAGAAAATGTGGTGGTGCTGCTGCATTGATATTAGGTTACCCTCACATTATAAATTTGCCAATGTGATGTGTTAACTTTTACACACTTATGTGTCTCAGTTAATCTGTGTAACCGTGGAAAGAATTCAGACACCAATTGTGAACTGGCATAGGTTCTCGTCGTCACCACTGTTGAGCTTTAGACTAGGGTGGGAGTGCAAAGCAAACCGCCGGGAGTGCAATGCCAGCCGCCGGGAGTGCAAAGCAAACCAATGCAAAGGGCCTACGTTGGAGTTTGCGTCGCCCAACACTTGGGCACCTGAAATTCTCTACATGCAGCTGGTGTCTGCCAGTTTCTACAGCTTTGATTACAAACTAATTACTGATTGCTTTGGTTATAAATTTGATACTTTAGGGAGCATGTTCTGATTGCAGACGAATCCAGGTAGCGCTTATGGCATGTATACTTTCTAGGTACCCCAGGGCTAGCAGCACTTTCAACATATCCTTCCCCAAAATCTTTCTGAACAGCTGTTTGTGTTCTGCATAGCTTTCTACTGCAGTTCTTATAGAAGGCTTTGTGGGAAAGTAATGTGTGGAATGCTGGTGCAATTGTTTGGCTCTCTTTAGCCATACCTGGCCCTCGTGCCATAAAAATCAATATATCATCATCAGCCAATGCAGTTGTCTCAGGAGATTGTGCAATTCATAGCAAACTGACATTTTGGGTGCTGCTGTGTAGCTTAACTTCTTATAACCTCGAAAGATTTCTGAGATCACTTCATGTTCATGTAAAGGAAGACAACTGGGCTATTTGATATTTTTTCAGTTGCATGAACTATCTCAACAAGACTATCAGGATGCCGTTGAGGAAAGAACAATAGTGCAGCTTTGTGGCTATCCTCTCTGCAACAAGAATCTTACTCAGGTGGGCCTTGTATTTCTTTTCATTTGTTCTGCTGTAGTCTTGCTTCCACTCATTGGAGGATGCTAAGCAGCTTTTTATATATTATACTTGCTGTTTTTGAGGATTATGTAAATTGGTATCATTTCTTCGTTACATCTTTAGGTACCGAAGCAGCAATATCGCATCTGCATGAAAACCAAGAAAGTCTATGACATTACACATCGCAAGGTGAGGAAACTACAATTGAAATCCATAGCCCAGCATAGAAATTTACGCGGAAAAACATTGCATGCTGTTGTTTGGTGATTCGCGTGGATGTTATCAGATTAAACGAGCCATTACCCATTATTGCTTTGTATTTGCAATTTCTGTTGTGTTTAGAATTTGGGCTTTGTGACTTATTGCATTCTTTGTGCTGCTGTGACCCCAACAAAATTATTCCATGCATCATTATTCTTGCGTGTTGGTCTTGCTTGTTTTATTTGGTATCCCTCTTAAAACCAAAGTAGAGATAAACTTCACTTTCAACGGGAATAATTAAAGAAAAGTCGTATGGTTTTGCTTTGAAGCCTCATGCTAACTCTCAGATGGCTAGAAATATTGCTCGTTTTTAGTCAAATACCCTAAAGGCCCATGCGACATTGCGTATGGGTGTTACAATAAATAAAGGATAATTACAATACATATTCAAATGGACAGTGCATGTTAAAATTTTATTTTCTTTCATTGAACTTCCTCTATCTTGCGGATTTCCGCTGTACTGATTTTCCATGTTCAGGGTCCTGTGCTTTGAGTAGTTGATTAATTCGGCCTCACTTGGCAATCTGCTATCCTCCTGGTTAGCTCTGATGATAGAGCAACTGCCCTGGAAAGGCATAGGTCTCAGGTTCAATACCCAGACCACGAGAAATTTTTCTTCAACTGCAAGGCTTTCTTTCTTAGAAACATGTATAGGTATCTGAGAAACCCCTTCCTTGCGGGGGCCAAGGACGAGTTGAGCTCGGGATGATACTTTTCATTTTCTTGCACTTTTCATTTTATTGTCGACTATACTTTTCATTTTGTTGCGTACTGCTGTTAAACATCAATTGAAATAATAAATGGCTGAGTTATTGCATAAGTAAATGCCTGTATTGTCTATATTGCTTTTTATAAAGGATTCCACAGTACAAAATTTGTTCATTTTTGGTCAGAATTCAGGATAATTGCATAACACCGAAGAGGTTATGATGCTCTTCAAGTCAAGTGAAGCTTCTGTCAACTGAAACATATACATGTCTGTGCCATTGGCATGCACATTTTGTAGTTCTTTGGTTAGTGGAGATGTTCGTACACATGATGTTCAATCAAGTGATCTTTCGCTCTACATTTGTCTGTTTCGCCCTGTTCTAGCAATACTGCAGCAATGCCTGCTATCGTGCATCAACATTTCTGAAAGGCCAACTGTGGGATGGGCCACTGTGGCTTCGAGACGAGGCAGACACTGCTAAAAAGTACAGAGTTTACCATGAAGCAGAGCAGCTTGCACAGAGGTACCGACAACTTATTCAGGCTGATTTTCTTTGAAACCTTGTCGGCATTGCCGGATTCTCAAATATGATTCAGAAGTGTGGGGATACATTGGCAATTAAGCACAAATAGGTGAGGAATAGCATATAGCTCCTTGCCAGTGATATACATTGCTATGAAAGCTGCCACTCTTCAAAGTGGGCTCTGTTCCTACATGTCACAAAGTAATGAAAAGGCCAACACAGATGTCTTATCCTTATATCCTTATCAGCTTGCACAGCTTTCTGTCATACTAAGCCACAAGGTATACTGTAGAAAACTTGTGATTGCAGATTTCTATATGGAAAACAATTCTCTGGATGAAAATTTCACAGCAGTAAAATGACCACTACAAGTATACATTATGTGTACTTGTTCTGGTCGTCTTATTGTTGTTAAGCCAATAAGGATACAATGTTTGTGATGTCGTTTTCATTCCTTTTGTGTCCATGTTTTTGATGCCTAATTTTTCAAACTATGAATGCCTTGTTGCATGTATGAACAGAGACCACTGCATTTGGGGCTTCCATGGTATCGTACTCACTGGCACGAAGCCATCATATTTCAGGTCCCATTTAGAAATTATGGTACATCGTATACGAATGAGAGAGAGAAAAACAAAAGCATTACATGATGCATTCAGTCTGAGATTTCAGAGGGCGGGCAGTAGTAGTCTAAATAAACCTGCACTGCCTTTGCTATGAGTTGATGCCGTTAGGCGAACAATGTGTAGATGTGGCGTTTCTGTGACATTGTAGTGTTCTGTTGTTAGTGAGAAGTCGGGAAGGTTGGAGAGGCTCCCCCCAAGAAGCCATGATGCACCTGCAATTTATCCCTTCACTTTTCGAGAAATAATTTGCTTACAAATGCTACTGGTACAAAGAGGAGGAGCCCAAACTGTTCAGCTACAATGAGCACACCATGGCAATGAGCACACGCACCGAACGCAAGAACAGCCGAAATTTCCAAGTTGGGGACGAAGACAGCATACCACACAAACAGGCCGTTTGAATGAGTGATTACAAGGAGGACCTCGGGGGCAAAGAGCACCTCCTCCCCAACAACCATCTCCCACCGCCTTAATTGTGTGGGTATGCATCAATGTCGAGATGCACTAGAAAAGGCTTAATGGACTGATTGGTTCCTTCACAGGCTTATCACTCTCACACCTGCTGCACGAGAGACTCCCTAGCAGGGTGAGGGTTTTGTGGCAAGAAAGCGTCCGAGAAAAGCGAAGATGAGGACATGGATACAGGGGATAAGAAAGGAGAGGGGGGCTGTACACAAGGCGATTCACTGGTGCATGCACACCTGTTCTCTTTGAGGGACACTTGCAGCTGCGTTCTTGACCTGTCACTGACTATAATACTGTTGCTTCTTGAAGTCATGCTTTATCATGTCTGCTTGCACTCCGGTGAATTAAGTGCATGTTCATGTTCCTACTATGCCGAATAAGCAACTGGATGAAATTAATCAAATTTTTTTTTCCAGTGTAAAGAGAGATGGCCGTGGTGAGGAAGTAGACCTGGGTCACAGCCGCCTGGCTGAGAAAGACGTCGAAGGCCCTCAAGAGAGCAGACCTGCAGATATGCTACGACCTGCGAAGGACGTCTCGCCTTACGTGACTCCTGATGCTTTGAAGAAGTTGGCAGACAGCATTGACAAAATGACCCTGGGCAGTCCGAAGTCCACAGCCCAGGCAAGGTGACTGTTGATGTTAATGCACCTCGCAGACAGCTTCTTTAAAATTTATGCCAAGTAGCATTGTTTTCACATTATGAGATGTGCTAATTTAGTATCTGCATTGCCTCTGGTGTGATTTAGCTGCAAGGTGCTGGAGCTCTTTCAATATTCGCATAGTTTGCTGTTTTAGATACCACCTCTTGTAGTAGCTTAGTGGCTGTGGCGTGCTGCTGAGAACGAGGCTGTGGGTTCAAACCTGTGGCAGCCATGCTACGATGGGGGCGGAATGCAAAAACGCTCGTGTTCAGTGCATTGGGTGCACGCTAAATACTGGTCAGCTGGTCAGCTGGTCAAAATTAATCGGGAGTCCCCAACTATGGCATGCCTCATAATCGGTTCGTGGCTTTGGCGAGTAAAACCCAAGAATGAAATCTTTTGTATTGTTTTAGGCACCCTGAAACACTGTAGTATTGTGAAGTGTAGCCAGTTACAGGGGAGGGGCTGTATTAATTAAAACAAGAAAATAGCGCTCCACAAATGTAGACTGTAAGAAGTTGAAGTTGGCAGACAGCACTGACAAAGTAACAATGGACAGTTCGAAGCTCACTGCTGAGCCAAGGTGTTTATTCATAAAAATGTAAATGAAATGGTGGAGAACTTAACAAATGAAGCAGTGTAAGCAACAAAATAGTTGCAGCATTGTCAACCAGCATTATGGGGTGAGACGATAAGAAAGACAATATTGTGCCTCAGAGAAAAGCAGAAAAGTGGCATATCAATAATGCTTACAGTTTTGCATCAGAACAAGAATCGAAGGGGCTGTAAATGAGTAAAGAAAAAGCAAGTGATGAAACACAAGTAAATGTTTAAACTTCTTTTGCAATATACTACAATGGACTGTTTTCAGATATAAGGTACAGCGTGTGACCAGTTACTTGGTTTCTCATAGACCTAATAGAAAAAAGAACAGGAAAGGAAAATTGGCAGTTTCCCCGTGAAGGGTGAAGTATTGATAGTGTTACAAGATTTAACGATGCACTGAAGCTCCTTCGGCGGTGTCTAGCAATACGCAAGGGCGAGATGCTAATGCAACATAGCATACGTTGCTGTTGCTGCGTTGCGAGCGCTGTTGCTGTGCAGCAGAAACAGCGCTCTGGCAACTACTAGGCGTCTCACAATGCTAGTGTGACGAAGAGCAGTGGCAGTGGTGCTACAGGTGTGGCACTTTGATGGCGCACAAAATGAGAGTCATGGAAAACTGTCAGTGTTTGTCAGTGCCTAGTGAGAGGATTAGGTTGTTTTAAATTTAAATTTGATGTCCACTTCGCTCAGCCCATTGTATGCACCATGGCGTGGCATGCACCCAGCTGTTCCACTAGAAATGCTTGTGCTTGTGTGCACACAATGCTCATGCAGCAACTCACGCCAGGTGATTGAGTTGAACGTGACGGTGTGTCCACTCGGCTTCATCGTTTTTGCAGCCATACGCTTTGTCGTCGCTTTTGTATCTATAGATCTGTAAACCTTTCGTGCGTGGGCCATACACGTGACAATGATATCATAAAATGTTTGATATCGTGACAGCACAACAGTGCCAGCGGCAACGATGGCATGAGTGCACCTCGAGTGTCCGTATATTGCTATTACACACACAGAAAAAAAAAAGAGCCTAACACTATTTGCTAATTCAGTTACGGCAAACTTCCGCAACCACTAATGATGTCTGCTAGTTGACTCAGTGACAGGCCTGGATTGGCAGACTTGAAGCTTGGAGGCAGCTCTGCTAATTACTAAGATGCAAATGTTTTTTAACAACATCAAAACGGAGAATATTTGAATAAGCTAGTTAGATGCCAGCTTTTGTGACAGCGCACAATTTCGAATTGTGTTTTCAAGCAGCGATAGCTCAATGGGAAACAATGTTACTGATTATGTGCAAATGTACTGGGTCATTAGGGTTGGTCCTTCCGATGATTAAGTGACACATCAAGCGCCCCGCATAAAGCATGTAATTTATTATAAGATTCTAAAAATACGTATCGCTACCGATTGCAGTGGCATTGTTCCCATGAGTTTTCAGCCGCCCCTTTACAATCTATGTAGTTTGTGCGTGTGACATTAGTTGGGCGAGTTATTCGATTGGCTACCCAGGTTGTGTCATCAATAATTTTCGCAACTTTATGGTTAACAAATGTTTGTAATAGTTGGAATGTTGGTTAATTTGTGTCTATAAGAAAAAGTAACAGAAAAAGAATACACAACGACAATTTATCACTATGCTCAAGCACTTTCGGCCCACAGCAAGTGTCGTCTGCTTGTGTTACAACTTGCTCCGTGTTGACGCAAGCTGTGCGATCAGCGTTGGTCTCAGGGTCTATTTTCATAAGGAGCATGAATCGCCCTTGTTGCATTGTGGGCTGCAAAGCTATCGATTGGTGATATGTCAAGCTGCGACATCATGTCCCTCTGCCAGGCAATATGCGAGCGGAGTGGCTGCTGAGCATCAGGCTGTCAGTATCCGATCGGTGCCAGGTTCTACAAATCTGCAGCCTTTACTTCATGCCAGAGGATTACTACCGCAATGGAGAACTTTAGCGTGCCTGCTATTCCGGTAAACAGAGGCGGACTGGCCGTTTTGCCAGATGGACTGAGGCGCAAACGTGAGCGGTCAGCAGGGTGCCGAATCACCTGGTGGCACAGAGCTCAACCAGACAAACACAGACTAATATAGCAGTAACCGAGTGTATTCTACATTTGCTACTGGCGTAAATTTTTCGGCAGCAGCGTAATTCGGAGCACGTTGTCTTTTTCATTGTTTAAAATGTTTTACACTTGGCTACAACAATATTAGCTCTGTGTTTGGCTGGTTAAGCTCTGCGCCACCAGATGGCTGCACCATGCAGGCCGCTCAGGCCACTCACGTTTACGCTAAAGCCCCTTCATCACAGTGTAGTAGTAATATGGAGGAGCTTTAGTTTACATCTCCGCCAATACATCAGAACGCTCAAATCGCCTGCTTTTCCTGGAATACCGGACACGCTCGATACCGTGACAGAGCGCTCGCAACGCACGCTGCTTGCATAGCTCTTGCTGGGGATTGACGTCCAGGCGGCTATCCGGAGAGGTTGGAGAGGCTTCACACGCTGGCTCCAAGACACTGGAAATAGACGACACGGCCTCACACCATGATGCAGAGCCAGTGAAGGTGGAGCTTAGCCCCGATTGCTCGGCGAACAAGTTGCGGAGAAAAAGCATGGGCGAGGGAGGAGGGTAACTTGTATTCGTCCATAGCTCTCTTAATGAGACACCTCACTTAAATTGTGGCACGAATGCTTTACTGTAGCTGTACCCTACGCGTCTGCAAAATTTGTCAAACCGTTTCAGCGACCCTTTCAGTAAGAATGCATAAAGCAGTAGGTTCTATTATGCAAATCCAACAACTGTTTCTATTTACCTCTGCATTTTCATTTTAATTCTGTTTCATTTATCATTTTCTATCGTGGACATTTGGGTTCACCAGTAATATAGCAGCTTTTCAGTTTTGTGGATGACTTCTGTTGACACAAGCTTTTGATAAGATAACACTTTTACAATCCCTTTGAGTTTTTCTCAGTGAAGTCTACTACTATCAACTGCACTCAACAAGTTCATCCTCCTATCTCTCAGTAAGAAAAAGTACAGTTTATGCACTTACAGTATTGCATTATGATTAGATGTATGGAAAATTTTTAATGTTCATTTATGAGGAACTCAAGATGAATGCTCTGATAAGTTAGTTAAATAAATAATGTTAAATAATTTGTGGAACTCAGCTTAGTTTGTTATAGATTCCGTCCACTTCAGTTGCTGTGAACTGTAAGAAAGATTTGGAGGGTCCCTCTGTGCACGTCTTAAAGGTTGTTAGCGGTGATTGTTTATTCTTATTCCATTCATTAGAGTGTGTTCTTGAGCATATGCATTATTGCATTTGAATATTGTGACAAATCCACGACCGATTTGTTTGGCCTTTAGGAACATTGAGGAGTCAGGCACTGATGATCAAGAACTAGGTGAGTATATGTTTATCAGCTTCCTGGAAGTGTTTGAACATCACTTTGCAGATAGCTCTTGGATAGACTGAATATTCAACAATAAATGATGTAGAAAGGCTGGACTGAACAGGTATGCTTAAGTCTGCTGCTGCTGTTCAGGAATATGAAAGCAGGGTAGCCATTCAAGAGGATAAAATTTGGTAGTGAGTTTCAATTGACACCCTGCTGCTGAGCACATTTCCAAATCTTGCAAAGCACTGTTGGGCCACAAGCATTTCATTTCCACTAATACTATGCAGAGACAAAATAGTTCTCATACTTCACAATGTGACAGTGTAGGACTAATTAACAAGACAAGTTTCAGTAGGGATGATATGACGAAAAAAGAAAGTGACTAAGCATGATAGTTGCGCTGTAAACGAGCATATGGCTAATATAGCGTGCAAAGATTCAGTAAACATCAGAAATAAATAAGTAATAAATAAATGAACGCCTACACACGCATGCACACATAAACAGCAGAACCTTGCTCATAAGTTTTGAAAAAATGCGCTAGAGAAAACTTACTAACCAGGAAAACGTATGATCCAAGGTCACTAAATAATTTGGCAGACTCAGCTGTAGTTGACATCTATGTAATGGGAAGCGCTGGGCGAATTGTTGCAGTACGAGACGCTCAAGCAAGCCGAGATGGTGGGCCCCAAGCGGCCTGAGGAGCACATTGTCATTTTTGCAACTTTGGCAAGCTTACATTTGTGCTCCTTGAATTCGGCTTGGGTCAGCAACTTATTCTGGTGGGGCATTCTGGCAGGAAGTTTTGACATGCCGACTTGGCGAGAATCATCGCAGCATGAGACGCCTACGTGCATCGAGCTAGTGTGGCTCTAGTGGTCCGAGACACGTTTTGTCGTTTTCATATTGCGCAGTGGACAGTGATGAAACACTGAAACAAGATCGAGCAGCTTGGCGATGCTGGAATATGATGCCGCCAGAGCAAAACATGACGCTCACTTCTTGCCGCCTGCAGCAGGGAGCATTGGCATGTTTTGGTTATCGTCTATTAAAAGCGTGCAGTACGCTTCCAACGGCACTACTCCACACACACTGTCAAACAAATAAATGCGGATGCTTATCGTGATAGGGTTGGTGGCGACAGCTGCGAATGCGATACCTGCCGCGGTGGCTTAAAGGCTACAGTGAAGGTGGATCACGCACTCTATTCAGCAGTTGCGCTGCTAAGCATGAGGTTGCAGGATCGAATCCCGGCCGCGGTGTCCGTATTTTGATAGGGACAAAATGCAAAAACTTTAAAGATCGCCTGGTTGTTAAAATTAATCCGGAGTCCCCCACTACGATGTGTCTCAGAATCAAATCATAGTTCTGGCACCTAAAACCCCAGAATTCAATTCAATTCAATGCGACGTGTGACGACTGGCGAGATTTGCTGGTAGCGGAAGAGGAAACTAAGTGTGTGCCGGCGATTTCACGTTACACGAGCTTGTGAGTATTGTGCAGAATCTACCACGGGCGGGTGCCTACGGCTCTCGACCGTCCTTGCCTCGTGCCTTTTCTTGTTAACGTGGGATATACCGACCAGAAAATGCATCATGCGATCGCAGTTTGGTGATTTATTGAATGTTGGTGCCAAAAGATTGCACTTCCCGGGAGCGTATTAACCGGTAAAAAGAAGCGTAACTGTATTGGGTAATTTTTTGTATTCTCGATCGTGGAACGTTGGTGCCGAGAAATCGTATTACATGGGATTGCTTCAACGAGGTTCTACTATATATATATATTTCAGTGAAACATTGAATCACAGGATCCTGCAGTAAAACACGTAAAAAACTAGAAGCATGTAGAAAAAAAATGAAGGAAGAAAATGAAGGAAAAAACAAATATGTTAAGGGCAGACAAAGTCCAAAGCTAACGAGGAACCTTGATGGTAATCTTGAATTCAATTCTGATAAATGAAATGCCGATATTGGTCACAAAGAAATTAATTATGCATCTTCATGGCTCTCTTCGTTATAAGTGCTTGATAGTGACATGTCGAACTTCTGTTGTATTCAACATTTTCTGTTGTATTCAACATTTTCTGTTGAATACAACATTTTCTGTTGTTCTTCTGTTGTTTCAGCAGTCTAATTGGACTCCTTATCTTATTCAAAGACATTCAGAAGTCTGAATCATTGTCTGTACATTTGTAATAAGGTATAAGCTCATTTATTTTACAATGAGATGTAACATGGCAGTTTATTCGGGCAATAGACCGATTTCACCAGTTTCACTACGCCACCTGTGCTGCAAATCATGCCGGGGGTCGTTGGCGGGCTGAAGGGTAACTATAGTATGAAATGTGTTTGTTCCATGAAAAACCTGCTTAGTCCTCCAAGTGAGAAAAGATTAAAGGGATGCAGTCCCTCCAACTTTCCCCTAAGTTTCACCAGAGGAATCTACTCTGACATCCTCCCTGGCAGTCCTCTCAGTGTTGGCTTGAGCTCAAGCACAGTGGGAAAGCTGCAAGGGCTACTGACATTACAGCGCTGACAGGGCTGCTGCGCATGTGCTTTGAATGTGGCAGCATGTAGCACTGGCAGCATGTAGCAAGCAGGCTATTAGAGTGTGCTAGCAGCCTTTCAGATCTGGAAATTCACTAGCAATTGTGCTTTAGCTTGTTACCATGTTGTCAGAAAACGGAGAAATAGTGAGGAAAGTATGGTTGGGTTGGTGTTCAAAACTCTGCCATTAAAAATGTATTGCATTGTAAAAAAAAAAGTGTTTTTGAGGCAGATGGTGCTTTATACAGTTTTTTAAATTGCCTGTTCTCGTGCGTTCACAGAGGATGGCTATGACCATGAACGTGAAAGCCTCGATACAAATGAGAGGCCTCCAGCAGCAACTTCGCCTTCACCCAACAACGAACCAGCAGCAGCTGAAAAGTTGAACAGTCGAACAACAAACAGTGTTCCCAGCCGCAACCAAAAGTCGTGGCAGAAAGCGTTGGCAAGTGAGCAAGCAAGGGCAGTAAAAGCACCTACCACAAGCAGTGACACAGTTGGTCCTCCAATAGACCGAGTCAGACATGCCCTGAAGCAGTGGATCACGGCGGAGACGGTTGCTTTTCTTGTTGGAAATGGTGCAGCTAGGCGATTTCGGATTAACAATAGGAACCGGGAGGAAGCCATCAAAATCGAGCGGTATCACGCACTCTATTCAAAGCTCTGCAAACGTCTCGACGAGGAGGAGAGGGTCGAGGAAAGGCTTGGAGCGGCTGCCTTAGACTCGGACGATGACGAAGATGTGCAGGTTTCGAAAAAACCATCAGCTCCTATGCCTACAATGGAGCAGCTGCGACAAGATTCGCAACGAAGAAAACTGGAAATTCTTGAACGGCATCAGGATACCTTTAAGAAGAGAGAAGTGCATGCAAGAACTAAACAAAGTGCTACATCAGTGTCAAAGACAGGTGGCAGCAAGCCAAGAAGAGAAAAACAGACAGAGGTATGTGGGAGCACTGCTCTTGCTGGCCTTTGTATTACTTTATTTTCTATGGTATAAGTTGAACCTTTGTACTATGAAAGTAGGTTTTCAACGAGACAGTATCCGAGTCATACCCGTGTAGTATACAACACATCTTTTTATTCGACTGGCGAGATGAAATGTGCCACGGACATGTGTATTCCTGTCATGAAGTAGCACTGTTAGTGTTCGCCCTAGCTGATGTGTGATCTGCTAAAAGTAAAATTAACAAAGAAAAGGCACACTCTGTAAGTGGAGGAGAAACATTACCTTAGGTCAGGGTCATTGAAAATATTTTCCAGTGCGGCACACAAAAGTTTGGTCATTTGGGGTGGCAGCTTCCTGAATCATTTCTTTCATAAAAGTGCTGCAGGTCATTTTCCATTTTCGGCTGTGTGCACAATGGGAGAAAACGGTGCATTGTTCTTGTAGGTCATTGCAGGGTGCATGTTGAAGCGTGCTGCAGTTCAAACGAGACTACCCGTGCACAGGACAATGGTGCATGCGGCGATCAAAGGCACTGTTGTGGTTGGCATGATTTCCATAAGATGAGTGGCACGTATGCCATGCTTCCTTTTGCTATATGTTGTTACACACGGCTTTGAAAATTTCGCATCACCTTAGCAATTCCAGAAGCTATGCAGGCAGCTGTTGCTGATGTGTCACACCTTGCACATTGGTTATATGTTGATGCTTATGTGTTGAGCCCAGAACCTATGTCATTGGTCGTATCATCTGAACCAGCATCTACCTCCGCATGCCTTCAATAAGGGTTGATAATTTAGCAGAAACGTCACTAAAATTTAGCGAATTTTTAATCACCTTAAAAAAAACTTTGCCTTTTTGGAGTCTTAGTGACTCTTTTAGTGACTCTTAGTCACTCTTTTAATGACTCTTTTAGTCAGTAAATTGCCTTGCTAAAATTCCTCAGTGGACTTTGCCTAATTTCAATGCCTCGACCCCATTTCATCTCAAAAGAGGTATTATACACACCTCCATTTGGTCCCTACTTCTAAAGGCATACTGACGGCAGTATTAGTGAGCCATTTGGGTGCATCAAAGTTGCTTTTCTAAGAAAAGTACAGTCTTCTGATCTGATACCGTTGTATACAATGGAGGTGTTCTTTTTTTTCTTTTCACATCACAACCATTGAGCCGCCACTGCAGGAAGTAATTCAAAGCTATAGTTTAAAAACTAATAATTAAGACGTCTGGAAACAAAAGTCATCAGCATCATAACTTAGAGCTTTTTGCAAAAAATGGAGTGTTTTGGGCCGGGACTTTACGGAGTATTCTGTAAGTGCCCACCTAGTGGACATGCCCATTTCGTCTGCTGCTGAAGTGCTGATTGGCTGGGGGCACCTGTCTCCTTCTGACGCGTACCCCCGCCCAGTCAATCAGAACTTCAGCAGCAGACAAAATGGACTTGTCCACCAGGTGGACACCTACAAAATATCCTGACCCCCCCCCTGCCATATTGTCCAAAAGTATAAGCTACCAGCACTGCCTTCAATGCTGTCATGGAGTGTTTCAGTATTTAGTGAGTGTGGAAAAGGGTAGAGGGTGGTGGAAATGCATAATGTACTTACTCGATTTTAACATGCCCTTGATTGTAATGCACACCCTATTTTCATGACCAGAAATGAAAAAACACAATGCCTCTGATTGTAACACACAACTCAATTCTCATTAAAAAAAAAAAAAAGGGGAAGAGTACAGTGCCCTTGACTGTGTACTTACCAGGTTTTCATTGTAATGAAATTATGGGGATCTGCCCACACTTGGAAACAAAGGATTATTACATCCAAGCCACAGTGGACATCATTCATGATCATTGTCGGTAGCTTCCTTATCACTGTTAATCGTCTAGAGCATCTTAAGTTCGACATTGTTCATAGCATTTGAGATAACACATTTCTTAAATGCCTTCAACACCTTCACCACCGGCATCAATAATGTCACAGAATCCGCAGCAGCTAAAGCTGTAGCCGGCGTGTTAGATTAGATTACAGCTATTTTTTTTTAATGCAAATGACAACAGCTTGTTACTATTGCACTTTTGGTCTCGCACTTTATTCCACCGTGCATTTTCTTTGAAATGTTTCAGAAAAAAGTCCATGTTAGAATGGAGTAAATATGGAATATGTCAAACCGGCTGTACAGGTCCCCATAACTGGAAGTCTCGGAAGAAAACTATAATTTATACATTGGAAAATGTGCTTTGTTTTTGTGTTTATTGGATGTGCTCATGCTCATGAATGAGTGGTACCATGATTGCTGCATTTGGAGGTTTGCAGCAATGTTGTACAAATGCGAGCTGGAAGCAGCCTTTTGTACTTGAATAAATTTAAAAGCTGTGTATAGGCTTCAACCAAGCTCGTCCCAGCTTGGTTATGCTTCAGTTGCCTTTCACAGAGCTGCCTTTTGCTATTCCTCAGAGATTGTGCTGAAACATTCCTGCAGTATTTGTTGTAGAGAAATGTTGTGTCTTCTGCTATGCACATTAGAGGAATTATCTTTTGTAGTATTTAATGCATTGCTAGCAAGTGCAGAATGGTAGTGCACAGTAAAGCCAGTGTCTGGAAAGTACTGGGGTCAAGTGTCGTGTGTCACCCATCAAAGTGAGATGAATGTGTTGTGTCATGCTGTGTTCATAGCAGAATTTTCTTGGCAACCTGCAATTTACTAACTGCAGAAATGTTTTCAGGACCCTGGAACGACGGAGTCATGCGAACGAGAGCCTGTGCTTCCCCTTGTAGACAGCCATGCTCAGAATGTTCACCGACGCAGGATAGTGCTTAACTGGTTGAGGAAAGTGTAAGTAGACTGACGTGACATTTGTGATTTGCTATATTTTTGCAATAAATAAAGTTCGAAGCCCTGGAAAGAATACTGGAAAGCATCAGAGCATCCTAAATAATTTATTATGATACAGTAAAATTTGTTGTAGCGAAGTTGAAAGGGAGGCATAAATACTTCGTTATATTTATCATTCCATGTACTGCAATATGAATTTCTATAGAGATTTCAAGGGGGATTTCACTTACTTCGTTGTATTCATTATTTCGTTATATCCAGTTTCGTTATAACAAGGCTTAACTGTACATGTTTTTATGAACCAGTTTTGGTTGCGGCGTCTGAGACGTGAGTGTATTATGATACCATGATACGCTGGCTTGCACCGTTCCTGTGATCACTGTGGCGGCCGCACATAAGTGTGGCCAAAAAAACATGTGCAGCACATTTATTTACTATTTTATGAGCAATATCATTGTACCTAGGCTTATTGCTAAGCAACGTCATCAAATTTTGCTCTGTGTCATGACATCACGATGACATTGATGGTGCCAGGTGCAGCATTTTAGTATAAAATTAAAGTATCTTTCAAGTGTTACCCGACCTTCATACATGCCAAGTCTCATCCTTCTTGTGCAAGTACAACTTCAAAAATATGTGTCAGTACTCCTTTAATAAAGGATGCATATTGTGTAAACCTTGCAGGTTTACTGCCAAGAATTTGCTGTAGGCAAGTCTTGTATTGAAATGCAAGACCCGCTCGTGCGCCAAAAGTGCAGTCGCATTCAATACTAGTTGCAACGCGGTTCCCATGGTCGGATGGGCTCCAAGACTACACGGCAGCACCGGAATAAGAAAAATGAGAGAACTAAACACCTTTCCGATTACTTCAATCAAGAGAGAAGTTCACAGGAACATGGAGGCTTGAAGTGATAAGCAGTAGTTGAACAAAGAATGTCGTTGAACTCGACGTTTTCGCAAGGGTGACCTGTCTTCGTCAGAGCCTACTACTTGTATTTTTTAAACCAATTTTTGGTATGTCGGCACCGCTGTGCAGTCTTGGAACCCCTTTGACAACGGGCACCGTGTTGCAGCTCATATTGAATGCGACTGTATTTCTCTGTAGTGGTGAAAATTGAATTGCAATCTCTGGCAGTGTCTTACTTCAAGAGTTCCAAACCTTTACCCTTTGGAAACATTTATCTTTGGTATGAGAATGGCGTTCAGTTGCTTTTTATCTCTGGTAACTGGGCACCTTGTTTGTGTTATGACCACGAGGAGGGCAGCAGAAAAGAATGATTATTAGACGGCGAGAGGGAACAGACCAAGTTCTCTTTAACTTCATGAAGGGGCAAATTCATCCTTGTGGTTGAAAATTTATTTCTAATGCATTTCTCACATCTTCAGCATCCTTGAAAGCAGACAACAGCAAAATGCCATAGAAGTTGTAAATTTCTCTGAGTGTTCAGATAAGTTTGTTAAAGCAGGCCGCTCACTCGAACCTGAAAAAATATTTCAAATAGAGAAACAAAATTATCTGTTTTAATGCAGTGTGCTCAGAAGAACCTTAGGGAATTTGGGAAACTTGCCTGATATAAATAATTAGTATTGGCATTAGTATTGGGAAAAAACAAAAAGTTAGTTATGTAAGGTTTTATGGCGCTGCATGACTGGCAGGAAATACCTAAATGTTGGAGGTGGCCCTTCCGTTTTCTATATTTTGTACATTGTAAGCACTTTTGTTTTACAGGTCAACTCAGAAGTTCCCCAAATTTATGCAGTGCATTTTAAGCTTCGCGGTGGATAAAATGTCTTCATTTACAACGATGACGTCGAGGCCTATGAAAGGATGGGAGCAAAGTATTGCACGTCTCATATTAGGGAGCTGAAGTTGTCTTCCTGAATGTAGGAGAGGATTTGTGCTTGTGATATTCATATATATTTCACAACTAGTATCATGCTGGAATGAAACACGAACAAAAGAAAGTAAACTAAAAGGTGCATTTCATTTTCCGCATTTATCTGTGTGTGTGACATTGGTATGATGCCGTCGCAGAAACTTAGTTTTAGAAATTGAGTGCATTGATAGCTAGTTACACCAGGATCATGCAACCTGTTTTCAAGTACTAATCGAGTGCAAGAGGTGTTCTACTTTGTTTTTTCCTTCTCACATTACACTCCAGTATGACAGTACTGTAGTGGCATGACAATCGGCTACAGCCATGGCTGCGGAAAATGACGCATGTTCTGCAGGGTTGACATGTGAGAGAACATGCTAGAGTGCCCAGCCTGAGCAGTTGCATTAAACTACTGCTACAAGAATATAGCCACCATGGCTGGCTGGTCTAACAAACTGTGGCCGTCGTGGCTTTCTTTTTGTGCCACCTCCACATGACGGTTGTGGACACCACACCTTGAAGAGTTAGTTGCTGGAGACAGGTGAACAGCCATAGCTTGTTTTCACTCCACAGCAAAACTGTGCATCAGTCATTGGCATGTTCTTTTTTCTGAAATTGTGAAGTTTTCATTGTTTCATAAGGATGGTTTGCTGGACGAGTTGGTCTTCCATTCTTGAGGAATTTATCACTGCTCGAATCAAGATTTTGATTGTGTACTGCACACAATAGATCTGATGTCTGTGTAAAGAGGAAATTGACAAAGAAAGCCAATTCCCTGTGCTTTGGTGACAATTGTGCCAAGCTTTACATTTACCAGATTTAAAGAGGAGTGCTAAGGATATGTAGATTGAATAGAGACATTGTGCGATATCGCTGATATATGTGAGCGAGAAAGATTCTTTTCTTTCAGGCTTCCTGACATCTTGGACGTGCTGTACATGGATCTGTCGCAGGTGTCATCTTATTTGACGGAACTAATCTTGACGTTCAGGTAAGAAATTGATGCTAATTGTGTCACTGGTCTACAAAGTAATCTGCGTGACGTGTTAATACATGCAACTTTGCCCTGATTTCCTGTTGTGGCATTTAACGTTCTAACAGGGCCACATTTAGTGTTGTCCGTAATAGAACTTTTATGTTTGGTTAAGGATTTTTGTTGTGGTCTACTGTGAAATGCAGTTACCGATTCGAAAATGAGCTTATTGTGTTTGTTTGTTCTTCCTACTTTGGTATGAGCATGCTGTGATGTAATGCAGAAAAGAAAAGATATCCAAGCTTATGTACACACTTACTCACTCTTAGTGCTAGTGTCATGCATTGAAGCAAAGCTGCTCAGGTGCGGTGACACCCGGAGGCATGGCTTCATGTTACCTGCTACATTGTTCGGGCATGCCAAGCCTGCATTTTCATGAATAGAACTTGGCTTTCAGTGTTACATCGCTGTTGCTCGGAAGCCAATCTTGCGTTTGTGTATGGTATGTAAAAGGCTGGTGGTTTCAGCACTTCCAGCTTAGTGAACTGCATTGACATCATTAAACATTTACATCACTTAAAAACACCCTCACCTCTCGCCTTTTTCCCAGCAGTTAGAAGAAGCGAAATCCTCCTCTTTCAGGGGAGAACGGGCCGCTAATGTCAGTGCAGTTCATTCGCTCAGGGTGGGGAATCTGCCTACGTGTCATGCCTGGCTTTGCCGAAATACTCGAGCGAATGAAGTTTGCTTCACTGAAATGCGGGCATGGCATGCTGGAACAGTTTAACAGATGACATGAAGCCACTCCTCCAGGTGTCGGTGCGCCTGTGCAGCTTTGCTTTGATGTGCAGGCCACGCTGGCTGCACTGGTGTTCAACATAGTGCAGCCACATGCTTACGTGGTCACCTGTATCTTTGTGCACATGCAGTCTCTGTCTCATAATTCGAACTTAATTTGACACGCCGAAAAGGCAAAATAATCTGGAGCCCGAAATATTGGATTTGCAAAAAAAAAAGTGACTTTGTTTCGTAAGTAGCCAAAAACGTTTGTCAGTGCTGCATCTGCATACACTTGCCTGCCTGGTCAGTCCATATTTCGAGCATTGTCATGCTGGCGCTAGACATAGACAAAAGTGCAGTCAATGCATGCACCAAATCTCCATCCCCTGGTAACGCAACAAAAGTCGACCGCGCTGTGATAGCCAAATGATCGTGTGTTTCTTCGCAAGAGCCAATGTTTGGCACTTCCATCACTTGACCACCATTGTCATCAGCGCAGACATTGAGGATGGAGTTGGTGCCACTTGAAGCTGCTTGATGATACTGACTGACAAAAATTTACAATAGCAATCAAAGAAGTTGCCCAAGACCAGGTTACTATTTCAAATATAAATAAGCAAACGCTGGGTGCATTGAACACACGTGACAAACTGCAGATGCAGCCTTTAGAACTTAGCAGCTTGCCTTGTCCCATGCTTTTAGCATGGCTGATGACTGCTGGATTGACTATGCTTCCCTAGTTTGAGTTTGGGAAGACTCCAGCAATATGGCTGATGACCATGCCAGCGACGTATCAAAACAAAAATATCACTCTTTCTGCTCAACTCGAGGGGCAAATATTTTAGCGCTGTGTAGTGCAGGTGAATCCGGATTGTCGAACCTCGTGCTATAAAGTTTTGAAATTTTTGTCATCCTTATGCCCTTATGTCTAAGGGGGCAGTGGTGGTGCTGCGAAGCTGTCCAAATAATCGTCGAGCATGGTCGGCAATTGTATGCACGAAATTATGAGAATTGGTTGTTGTAGCTCAATTTCTTCAAAGAATGGCTGCAGTCGGTACTCAGACTCACAACTAGTGAAGGCATGTCTTACTACGCAGTTGATATTACATTATATTGCTGAACAAACCTCGTCATCTGTGGTACCGTGAAGAATGCTAGAGAACTCGCATGCATATTTTAGTATGGATATAGTGTAGTACACAGTGAAAAAAGATGCATGAAGATCTGCTTATATATGAGGTGGTATCAGAAAGTTATAAAACGAGCTCAGCTTTCAACAAAGTAATTTGTTGATGTACATTCAAACACTGTCACCTTCGAAATAGTCCCCTGTGCAGCAATGCAGCCCTCCCAATGTTTCTGCAGCTTTGCGAATACGTCCTGGAAGTCTTCTTTCCGGATAAAGCTCAGCACTATCTGTGATTTGCACTTCATGTCAGCATGTTATGTCAAATGGATGCCCTTTGGAGCTGGTTTTTTTTTTATTTTGGAGAGAGTGAAGTCACTTGGGGGTCAAATCTGCCTAATGACCCATCTTTCACGTTGCACATAATCACAGGGGATAAAAATCGGATGAACTAACAGTTTTCACAGTTTAAAAGCCCATCATCTCCACGACCAAGAAGGATAGGCAAGTCCACAGCTCGACACTGTGCACGCCCATAGTCTTTTTTAACATTCACAGCATTCCATGTCAGGAATTTTTCTATAATGGCCAGGCCATCAACAGAGAACTTTACTGTCAAGCTTTAGGGCATCTCAAGGAGGACATTGACATTCAGGGACAATGAATCTGTAGCCCATAAGAAACTGTATGCTGCACAATGCCAATGCACCCTGTCACAAAGCCTGCAACAGACACACATGAGTTTCTGTGAGAAACAATGTGGTTTCTCTTCCACACCCACCCTACTTGCCAGATTTGGCTCCTGCTGACTTCACTTTCTGCACTAAATTAAGGAAACCAGCTTGATGGCTCTGTATTGATGTGATTGTTGAGATCAAGCCCAGATAGCAGAAGGTGCTCAATTCTTTTCGGAAAGAAGTCTTCCAGAATATTAACAAAGTGGGAAGAACACTGGGAGCGCTATATTGCTGGGGAAAGGGATTATTTCGAAGGTGAGAGTGCTTCAATGTGCATAAATTAATTGCTTTCTTGAAACTAGAGCTAGTCGTAAAACTTTTTCATACCACCTTGTATCTCACAGCAACATAGCAAGGCGATGGCTTGCATCAGGAAAGCCTTGGAAATGTAAAATACTGAGCAAATAAAATGCTTTAAAGCTGGAAATGCTAAGCCATCATATTCCTATTTTATGATTGCAAATCAATGTATAATAGATTTGCCTTGTAGAAGGAGGGATTAGTGATTAGAAGAAGAATGATTCATCTGTGTTTTCTTTGTTTTTTTACACTTGTTTTATTACTGCTACTGCTTCTACACTTTAGGCTGTCTGCTGAAAACATCACCTTCAGGTTGGAAACCTGGACACATATAGCTGCTGGGATACTGCTCATGTGAGTTGCACTCTGTTTCAGCTCAAGGTCGTGGCAGTAAAGGCCAACTGAAATGATACAATGGCCTAATCACCAAATGCTTGTGTCGTCTAGTAACAGGCTGTTTAAAGGTTATAAAAAATAAAATGCAGTTACTAGCCCGGAAGCTTTGCCAATAACTGTATATACCCATCCTCATAATCATCATCACCGTTTGTCGGGTTGGTGCTCGCTGGCTGTCTCGCACTGTGTTCTAATACAAAGGCTCTGCCTTCGTCCCGGGCGTCGTCCTACAATATATATATATATATATATATATATATATATATATATATATATATACCCCTTTATAACAAAATTAGCCAAAGTGAAGTTTCGTTGCCAGTTGGCCTTTAACTACGACTGTGCTGTCCCACATTCGTACTGCAGGGGCAGCCTAACTGTGGCTCATGAGCCCATACGTGGCTATTTTTGGCTGTACTTCTGACTTGCATTTAGCTACTTGGTCGGGCAGTCACAGTTCATTACAGTATAAATGTGTGCAGAGCTGTGCTAGTTTTGTGAACATATGTGTCTATTATCCGACACTAGAGCAATGTTTTTTTAGCTAGGACAAGCACTCAAGGGGAAACCAATGATGGAAGCTTTACATCAGGAGCTCCTATTCAAACACACCAGAACAAAGTTCTGCTCCTCATCCACTGCACTGAATTCGATGCTCTTTGTTGCATTTGAAAGAAAAATTTTAAATCTAACTACTGTAGGAAGCAGATATTTTACACATCAGCTTTCTTTTCAACATAAATTGCTGAACATCACTAATCACTAAACTTAACAGAAAAGGAATACAGAAGCATTGCACCTACAATTTAATGCGATAGCGTTAAGGGCCCCGTGTCGCAGAAAATCCGGTGTCGATGTCGGCGTAAGCGCCGGCATCCGTGGTGGATAAAATCCCGTACCACCCCGACCATGCAGGTCCTCCGCATGGCACAGAGGCGTTAGTGAACTAATTAGATTTCTCAAAGTAAAATACGTTGCAAAAATCGTAAAGTACGACTTAACCACAACCTACAAGCATAATGGCATTGGATTGTAATTTGAATATACGAGAAAACATAATGCTGTTACGGCAGAAACTCAAACACAAGCCCCCTTTTCTAGCATTTCTACTATTCATACAGTGGTGCGCCGCAGTTTTCTCCTTGCAAAAATACCATCCTCGGCAGCCACATGTGGAGGCAAAGTCGGGCACAGTTGGAGAAAAAAGAAAGCTGCAGTTGCTGGGAAGCCTGACAACCATTTAGGGATCTTTGAATGCGATCGCGGTCCACTTTTAAAGGCAAAGCTTAAGCGTCCTCCAAATTTTTTGAACTCTGCAATAGAAAATGATGTCATAATTATGTAGAACGCACCTGTTAAGACATCTGAAGTAGACAGAATGGATGTATTGTACAACACCCTGAAATATACATCTAATTTTTCACTCAAACTTATGCAATACCATTGTAAACATTTATTAAACATTTATTTATTATTTATTGTAAACAATTTTGTGTAAGCTGTAAACGTTTTATGTCACATTTGTTCACTTCAGACGTAACAGACACAGTTTACACTACTGCGATATGTACATATTTTTGTGCAGAGTGGCAAATTTGTAAAATTAGCGCTTCAATTTTATAAATTTGCCAAGCTATGGCAATTTTCGTGAGAACTATAAGGGACTGTGTCAGACTTCTGCTTCCAATAGCTGGTAGTATTTAAAAATGAAACAAATTTCATTAAAATCAATTCAGTAGTTGTCTAGATTGTCTAATGAGAGTAGTATTTCTGCAGTTCACATGTACTTCAATAGGGAACTGAGAGTTGGTCCCAAAGTAAAGCCTGCTCTTTAGTTAGGTTAGGTTTGGTTTCACTGCAAATCTTGTGATTTCCTAAATATTGTCGCAATGTGCTGTCAACGAAGAAGCAGAAGCAGTACCAGAAAGAATAATTAAAGAACAGTTCCTTGTATTCGGCGAACTTGTGCCAAGAAAGCAGGCAGCACTAAAGTGGCAACAATAGCACAGACGGCGATCGTTGAATTAGGACTGCCAATAGCTGGCTGCTAGTTGTACGAGGTGTAGGAGGCTACTGATAATTCTTGTAAAGTAGAGCAAAGGTTTGTGAAGGAGCTCGAAGCATCTTCGAGATCTTCATGAACTCCATCATAGTGTGTTCAAGACACATTCGGATGAAGCAATAACAGCGCAAATTTGAGAACAGTGTAGGTGCGGCAATGTGGTATTGGCCAAGTGATGTGACAAGTCTAGCTTCTAAACATGAAATGATAGGGCCACTGGTCTGCGGCAGTAAGAAAAATCACCGCCCCTTCCACTCTGTGAAGATGGTCGAACAGCGAAGCTGTGTTAGTTACACCGAGTGTTACAAATGTTACATGTGCATGAGTTGCATGCGGTGCAATTGCGTAAACACAAGTGAACACACATCTACAACAGGAAATTATATTATATTGAAACGTTGCGAGGCGAGAAGAGGCAGCGACTTTCGACGCTACTCGACGAGTGTCCAGTTCTCTGGTCGAAACCTGCCGAGCCGCCGCCAGAGGCATCAGCTGCAGTCACGGACACGGCGCGCGTTCGACGCGAACGCGGGGAAACGCAGATGGCTTCAGCAGCAGCTCTAGGCGTTGCGCGTTATCCGAAAGAGCGCGCCGCACAGAAACACCTTCTCTTATTGTCTCTCGTCCTTGCACCCAGCGCGGCCTCTCATTGGTCGCCTCCTCCCCCAGCACGCCTCTCCTCTGCTGGTCACCTGACCTGCCCTCCCCCGGTGCGGTTATCATCCTCTCCTGGTCATGTGACCTGCGTGACACCGGACAAATGACAAAGGGTCGAATAAGAATAGCTTCGCTGTTAAAAAGATAGTGATGTTTCACTTTGTGAACGCGGGTGACACAAAAGCGTATGGGTGCTATCGCACACACGAAGATATTGGCCCTCGGTGCGGCTAGACGCCAGGACTGTCTGAATCGCTGGTCGCTTTCAAGATGGGCTCGCGTGGCCGACTTGCATGTGCAAGATTGAGCCGCCATCGTCGGCTCACTATCGCATGCTTTCACTCGCACATACAGCATACAGCGCGCGGGGACGATGTTCTCGCGAGATGAAGCTGGTACGTCTATTCTGCACACGGCACCGGTAGCAACTGCCAGAGGAGGTCAACCCAGTGCGGCCAACGCGCCTCCGCCTACCCTCCTCCTCCACGACGATTTGCCTCTTTCCTCCTTCCCTGCTTCGCTCAACGCCACCTAGCTTTTCCTCTAGGTGGCGTTGCTTTGCCGCACGCTCAGCGTGCTCCTTTGTACTTTCCCCACCACGCGATTCTCTTCTTCACCTCCAGGTGCCTTCCTCCTCCGGCGCTCGCTTCCTTCATCGCTTCTAACATCTCATTGCCGATTTCATTGGCGAGCCACATACGCTTGCACGTAAAAAATGTAGAAGGCGATTAAACTTCCAGTTGAAGTTGATGTAAGACAATGTCTTCCTTGGTGAGTTGATGTTAAAATGGGGTGTATGAACAGTATAATTTATTGTGAGGGCTGTACTAGGGCAACAGTGTTTCATCAAGGTCAGTTATAGGTGGAATCACCTTACACCTTTTTTTCATCAGCTATCATCATCATCATAATCTTCATGGCTTCTATCATCATAATCATCATCGTCAGTATCATAATCATAGGCATCATCAGCATGGTGGCTTTCATTTACATTATATGGTTCGTCATCATCAGTCATTATCATCATAACCGCCGTGTTTGCTCAGTGGCTATGGCGTTTGGCTACTGAGCGCGAGTCATTATCATCAGCTTTGTGACATTTTTAGACTGCACTATCTTTGGGATCGGCCCTCAAAAGAGGCCAGAAACGGACTAGAAACAGACACACCCGATATGGAAAAGTGGCGGTAACTCACCAAGGAAGACATTGTCTTCAAAAATCAGATAAAAGAGTAAAGCAACACATCATACAGCAATACTATATCTGTGTGGATACACCTGTTATACGGCATGTGACATATGTTACTCACGGCCATAACTCATAGTTTTAGAATAGTATTAATAGCCTTAGAATATGTACTGTTGCAATATTTTGTTAAGTATAACTTACGGCAAATCAGTTTTCCGGAATCCCGCAAGGTGGAGGAAGTATTATGAAAGGGAAAAATTGTCATCCACCTGGATAACTTAGTTGTAATGATTTCTAAAAGGTGCACTTTTTTTTTTAGCTGCAAATAACTATTTTGAATATGTTGCCATTAGTCTGTATGAGAGCTTATTTGTTGAAAATGAGACAAGCTTATATGGCTAAAAAAATGTTGCGACGAGGCATTACATTTCAGTTTCATGTGGCTTGTTTTTGAGACTGCTTCGATAGTTTGAGACTGACTTTATTGCCAGGCATACAGCCGTACAGCTAGAAATCTTTCACATTAACAAATAGTGTTGGCGGTAATAGTCGAAGTCACCTCTACACCCCTTGACAGCTGCAAAACTATTAAAAATGGCAGTTATTCTTAAGAGTTGAGGAAAGGGCCAGTAACTTTTTGTGAAAAATTTTAGGCTTTGTGATGAGCACAGAGAATTGAAACTTGTTTTGGTTATTCATCAAACCAGGGTGCTTGATAAACAACCACGCAATCCAAATGTAACCACGGGCAGATTTGTTTTTTATGTTCAGGGGAGAGCATTTGAAGGCCCTCATACATGTAAAGTGTAATTTGAATGTGTGAACACTTGCTGGCGCAGTGTCATTTGTTAGTGATAAGTAACAAGCAGTGCTCTCAATACGGTCATCAATATAATTGACGCAGAGGGAAGCATAGGGTAATTAGTGACAATGACATCTTTAATCATAAAGGATAGCATTACCATATTCTGTTCTGGTAGATGTTTTCTTGCCTCCTGTCCTAGACCTACCTACCTAGGTTGATTATATGTCATCATTACGATCAACAACAGTTATGACAACCAAAACACCTACTCTTAGCTTTGAGGGCTCTTGCTAGTTTCGGTTGCTGCTTCATGGAAGAATTTCATACTTTTTGTCATTCTTTTTGTGAGAGATCCTTTTATTTCTTTCATACTATTTGTTGCTGAGGAGCTTTGTGCGTAGGTATTGCATAAACTGAGTAATGACTAACTGATTTTAATGCGTGTAATTTTTGTGCACTTACTGTGAACAAAGTAATTGCTATCTAACCACCTTCATTTCTCATTTTCTGCATCACAGGCTTTCGAGGAAGTGTCCACCACTGAATTCTGCCATTATGATGGAGGAATCACGGAGGCGCTTTTCCATATTTTTGGAAGACGGTGGACTTTCTCTGCAGGACACAACGCATGTGGTTGATGACTTGCTGGGCAGTTAATGCCCCCTCTAGTCATTATGTATATTAAATAAACTAATTACATGTCCACACTGCTTCCATGATAGTGTGCAAAATGAGACACATCAGTAATCAATGTTCGGATAAGAGAGAGTTAATATAGTCGACTTTAATTAATTCAACCCTAACGGGACCAGAGGAAATTGATCAAATTATCCGGCAGCTCGAATTAAGCAAGGTGCAGAAAATAAGCCAATTCATTTGTCAGTATTTGCCCAACTCTAACACGCTCCCGAATCAAACGCTCGCCTACTTTCTGTGTGCCCAAAGTAGAAAACTAACATAGAAATGACATTAAAGCACCTAAGAAAAGTAGAAATCTAACGCGCATCAGATTTTTTAGCAACAAAAATGGGTAAGGTTCCAATTTGTGTTGCACAATAGCGGCCGATTTTCTGAAGTCAGCTTCGCCGCAGTACATTTGTATTATGCGGCAAACACCGCGAAGGTGGTTCTGGTTTCGTTACAGATTCAAGCACGCCAGCAATTTCCGCCCAATTTCCTGAAAAAATAAAGTCACGCGTTAGAATTGGGTAAATACCATAATCAGACATTGCTCCCAGCTTCGGATGCAGTTAATTTCTTATTCCACTATCGCTCCCAATTTATTTGGAAAATGATAAAAACGGATGCCTGCCCGCCGCGTTGCACTGCTAAACACGAGGAGCCAGGTTCGATTCCCCGCCACAATGCCTGCATTTTGATGGGGGCAAAATGCAATGTACCATGCATTAGGCGCATGTTAAAGAACCCCAGGTGGTAGAAATTAATCCGGAGACCCCACTACGGCGTGCCTCATAATCATGCCGCAGCTTTGGCACGTAAAACCACAGAATGTATTTTTATTAAAATCGATGTCCGATACAGTGTGCAGGGGTCATTGAAAGGATAAAGCATCGGGTAATCCGGCTCGAAGGACTAAAGCGTGCAAGGTAGCCTGGGGTTACGGGTTTGGAAAGAAAAATCAGGACATATCTCAGGAAAATGAAGCGAAATGACTGCAGACACACACGCACTCTTGAGCATATATATATTCTCATTAAAGAACGTGGCAATACTACAGTGCCTGGAAACTGTGCAAAACTGTGCCTGTTGATAAGTTCTATGGTGTTTGTTCATTTATGTAAGTACTGATTCATGGTGAAAAAAAAGCACAAAAAGAATATGACAGACACAAGTAGGCACCGAACGACAGAAGCACCAACTATCTACCGATCGATTAAAAAAAAAAAACCCATAAGAACAAAGAAAAATCATGAGCCATTCCACCCTTTGAAAGTGGATGATCAGCGAAGCTGTTTAGCACACAACACAGAGGTGAGGTGAGGCAGAGTTTTGATCATGTGTATGAACGCATTTTATTGTCTTGAGTGGCGGCGGCGGTCATCGCGACACACGCATGAGCCCGCACACACACACACACGCACGCACACACGCATACACAAATTTATTCTTGATTGGTGGGTCATGATTCGAGTGTTCCCAAAATGCGTTACAGGTACCGGAGCCCACCACCCCAAATCCATAGGGGAATGTGCCATTGCGCTTGGACCCTTTCTGCATTGTCACATTTTTGCACAGGCACACAAAAAATGGTACCCTAGCATAAACAGCTTCACTGTAAAACGTATAAGAAGGGACTGTGCATTCGTCAGTAAAGGCTAATCGTGCTGTTTTTCCACTGTTAGTTTGCTTCTAATCGACGACTTTGTTGCTTCTATGCTCCAAAGGGCGCTCTAAAAGCACTTGGTCCGATCACCGTCGCTGTTAGCAAAGCAATCTTTTATGGTAATAGGTAACTGATCGATCGATCGAGAAATCAGTCAATCAATCTTTATTACGTTTCAAGAAGATCAAATTCGTACATTCAAAGACGACCGAAAGACGTAGGTTTTCTTAAAGAATATACTCAAAAAGACGTGCAGGACGGTGTTTGCTGCAGTGACATTATATAACAGCTGTGTTTGTGCCTGTAGCACTTGCATTTGTGCCCGTAGCACTTACGCTTGCGCCTGCCTTCGCGTTCGCGGCTGGCACTGCGTCCCTGCGAGCTGTGTTCTTCTGCTCTTTTCGGACGAACGCGATGAAGATTTGCTCCAGTGTGTTGTCGGACACGAGAACGTGTTCGAAGGCAAAGTTCTTTTCCAGGGCCGCGATCTTCTTGAACAATTGGCTCCACGGAAGCCTGTCTTGCGTGCGGCACTCGATGGATTTCTGCAAAAGGCAAGTTTAAGTGATTGAGGTAAGTGAGACATGTCTCGAGGAAGAGAAACGACAACACTGGTCTCGCTCACTTGAAGCCAGATGCTTCTTCGTGTTCATCAGATTTCGCCATTTTCGTGATCGAGAACTTACTGTAGCTATATCTTTACTTTTGCAAGTATGCTGATGGTCTTCTCTCTGCGAGTGCTGTGAGACTACCAACCAGTTCGCTCTTTAGTATATACACTTCAGGCATGGTGGCAACAGTGCTGTTTCGTGTACTGCACCGAGCATAATGTAAGATGTTGGAGAAAAACTAATGTTAATGCTGTCGCTTTTCGTCTAGGGATCATGCCTTTCTGCCTTTGCAAAAAAAAAAAAAAAAATCACTCCCTAAAAAAGTTATTCAGTGAAGACTCCATATAGTGTGCAGTAGGGAACCAAGGACACTATAATCGCCTTTAGTTCTTCTAAAAAACGGTGCTATGATGCTTACTGAAACGCTAACAGAAAATTTATTTTAGATATATTTGTGAATTACCTTTCCAGAATACGCAAAAAAAGAGAATGCTACTCTTACCGCGAGCAGGTAGCTAAGCCATAAAGGATGTCAAAAATAAAGACAGGTGGCGATGCCGCCTTGAAATTTCCGTACTGCCTCGCCTTGACGTCATGGCTTGTGACGCTGCCTGCTTGAGCCTAGCAACATTTTTATCGGTAAAAATCGAGTGCATAGTGTTTTAATAAAGCTAAAGACGGAACATTCACTGTGCAACAACGGCGGAAATGTGAAAAAATAAAAATATAATGCAATCCGTGACGTCAGACTTCCGTACCGTGCCTGGGGTTTTGGCGCGACATTTAAAAGTCCGACTTTGAGCGTCATTTTTTCTCTATAATCAACCTATCACCGTGAAATCAATGAGAGTATAGAGTTCAAGAAATCAGCGAAAGTATAGAGTTCTGGAAGATTACTTTATCAATCTAAACTGCATGATTCAGTATATCTCTCTCTTGTGTCCCTTTAAGAAATCAAACGCAATCATGTAACGCTCAAAAACGAACGTCTGTGTGACCGTTATATGCACGAGTTGCAGAAGCCGATATAAGGGAAATGAAATGCCTTGGCTTAAGTGATCTCTCTTCTTCATCTTTCTGGAATTTTACGTGCCAAAACCAGTTCTGTTTATGAGGCACGCCGTAGTGGAGGGCTCCGGATTAATTTTGGCCACCTGGGGTTCTTTAACGTGCACTACAACGCAAGCACACGGGCGTTTTCGCATTTCGCCTCCATCGAAATGCGGCCGCCGCGGCCGGGATTCGATCCCGCGATCTCGTGCTCAGCAAAACGCGGAGGGTACTTAAGTGACCCCCGGCGGTGCCGCAAACATTGAGTTTAAAAGCTAGCTAATTTCCTACGTCTAAAACAACTCCCACCCATTTTTTTAGGACTTTAACGAAGTACCAACAATTTATAGTCTTTTTTTTTATATCTTGATTACGAAGCTTGGCACGATGCGGCTCGGCAGACACATGGTGACTTGAATGTCACCTCGGTACTTAGTGTGTGCTTGTAAACGCCAGCCGAAAGAAATGAAAGTGCTGCGCAGTGAGCTCACACTATCATAATGTGCCGAATAAAAGTGAGAACAAAAGAAGAGAACCCGACAAGGCCGAGTCAAGTGACCGAGAGGGACGCATGACATGTGCCACTATTTCCGTGAGAAACTCATACTGTATAATTCTTTTTACAGCGAAAGCTGTATATGGCTAGGCGAAACGAAAAACCGTTCGCCACATGTTTCGATAATGGTCACCATTGGCTGCGCCGTCAGTTACGTCGTTCTTTACGTCGCACCGTCAGTTACGTCACTAACGTCGCTGCTAATGGCGCGCGCGCCATTAGCAGCGTCGTTAGTGACGTCATTCTCTGCGTCGTACCCAAGCACGCGCTCTGCCCGCAACGCCGCCTCCTCGGCTCGCCGTTGTCGCATGCGTTCGATATCTCGAGTTAGCTCGACGTCGTGGATAGCAGCATCCGCCCGCCATTAGTGCTTGCGTTCCACTTCACGATTTCAACGTGGACGTTTCGTCGCAGCCGAAGCCAAAGTGCCGCTCGAGAAACTCCTGCCGAAAGCGGGCGTTGGCCCAGGTGAACGCGTTCCTGCCATTGCCACGTTACGCTGCTCTGCCCACAACGCCGACTCCTCGGCTCGCCATTGTCGCATGCGTTCGATATCTGCAGTACAGTGTCTAGTACGCTGTATCTGGAGTTAGCTCGGCGTCGTGGTTGGCAGCATCCGCCCGCCATTGGCGCTTGCGTTCCACTAGAAACACAAACATGTAACCAAACAATTGGCAGTGGCTTAACTCAGTTTTGCCTGGGTGTGCGTAGTGAGAGGTACGGTTAATGTCATTGTTTAGCTTGGTGTTTCATTCCGTCGTTGATCCGATACGGACCGCGCGCCGACTTCCCTTCCCCTCACACAACACCCGGATCGCTATCAAGCCAGCAGGCGTTCTGATTTGCCCGCTCTGCTCCTTCGAGGCGCGCTCGTGCCGCGGCGTCGCAGCTGTCCCCGCAAAGGTTTAGTTTGCATTCACGCCAGAGCGTTTGTCTATAGCGTCAGATAGCTGTGGTCTATACGAGATACCTTGTAGTTTTGAAGAGAGTACGTAAGACAGACTGACCACTGTTTAAAGGAAAGGCCGCGGCAGCTTCAGGACAAGGTTGTCGGGTATGGCAGGGAAAGTGACCTTGCACTCCACAGTCGACAAATTAAGTGCAGACAGACCTTTGCGCAAGGTGCTGTTGTAACCAGTCATGATAAGTGGCTCATATGCACCTATCGTGTTTAGCGTACTGTTGGCCAATTAAAGTTGTGTCCGAACAGCAGCTGTACATTCAAACAGGGTTTGTGGAAGTGTATTTTGAATGCGGGGATGGGAGCCGGTTTGAAAGAGGGATTTCGCTTACACAGACTTTTCGTTTTGATGCGAAAGCGTCAAATAGCCCATTGAGCGAAAAAGCCGGCGGCGTCTGCAGCAGGCAAACTGCAGCTAAATTAACACTGGCTGCGACGCTACGTCACGAGCGCTCCTGGCTGGCTTTCGCTTGCTGACTCGGGCCTCGACGGAGCAGAGTGGGCGAAGCGAATCACCTGCGGCTGCCTTAGTGCGCCAGGTGTTGCGTTAGGGGAGAGGGCATCGCCGCGACGCCACGTCACCAGCGGGCCTCGACGGAGCAGATACGGAGACGCGGGGCGTCGCGTCGATGCCCCGTTGGCGGCTGCTGCTGCTTCCTCGGTCTCTCGTCGCGCAGGACGTCGGTGGCATGCGACGCCCCCAATTTCTCAGCAACATCGCCCAAATGATTCCGGTCTACAGCCAACATGCTATGAATAACCCCCACCAATTTAATCGCAAGACTCGATAACATACTCCGCAGCAAAATTACTCGCGGCGCTAAACTCGAAGGACCGCTTAGCGGCGTTCAATTGGACATTAATGCTTTCGCATGCACAAGTGATAAGAAGGGCTTAGGTGTCCTCGGGTTTTGTTTAATTAATGTTAATTACTATATTAGGTGGGGGTGAGGGGGGCAGTGCCCTCCCGTAATGGAACATGTGGGGGCATTCGCCGCCACTGTCTCTCCTGTTCCGAAATCCCTGGTATAAAATTTATACTAGTCAGCGAAATTGGCCAGGCTACAATGATTTTATCGCGCAGTTGGGCGAATAAACGCGTCCAAGGCAGTTTCCAAGCTTTTGGCGAAGAGGTCAAGTGTGCTATGAATCGCTTGTTAAGCGTTTGCGTAACTTCTATTGCTTCTACTGTGCTACAGTGACGACTGAAACACACGCGTACCCACTGCTCGTCAACGATCGTAATTCCCGGAAAAGCATCGGCGATGGCTTTGGTAAGCTCCTGCGGTCCAACGGTTGCGTTTTCGGGCCGTAAGAACTGCAGCTTGTAGCCTTTGCCGAACTTGTCCTTGATACGCTGCAGCGTTCCCAGGCAGACCATCTTGCCACCGACCATGATGCACAGTCGGTCGCAGGCCAACTCGCATTCATCCATGCTGCGATAGGAACGTTGGTCACTCCGTTATAAGGCCTTTCACGGTGCTAACACTCGGCCTCTGTTGCACTCCGACCAGTGACTCCGACATAAGGCTCAGATCTGGCGAGCGCTTGAACGGCTGTATAACGTCCACGCCATCTGGCAGATAACTAGCGGCGTTTTACCGCAGCCTTCGAGATCGGGCGACGCGCGCGGTATTCGCGCGCCGCCATATATTGGTGGCAATGATGGATATGAACGCGTGCTGCTAATATCGACCGCAGGCCACCTCTATCTTGCGAAGTATATTAGCGGGCATAGGCATGACATCGTGTATAGGCGAGCTGCTACCCTCTCATTAATACTGTAGAATTCATCAATGTTGCCCGCTATGTCCTTATGGATTAGAAATCCTACCCCGTATTCTCTCTTATCTGTAAGACCTCTGTAGCAGAGGACGTGGCCGTTAGTCAGCACTGTATAAGCTTCACCAGGTCTTCTAACCTCACTAAGGCCAATAATATCCCAGGCAATGCCTAATAATTCCTCAAACAGCCCTGCTAAGCTAGCCTCACTCGAGAGCGTTCGTGTGTTGAACGTTGCCAGGTTCAGTTTCCGGTTTCCAGTGGCATGTACTACGAGGTTACTGCTACTTTGTCCCGATTGCAAGCGTTCCTTATATCTGCGATTTTGGCCAGCTCTGTTACAAACTCTCCCTTTTGCTGCAGATCGCCTCCACAACCGAAAAAAAAAAAAAAAAAAAACTAGCGGTCACGTGTTCTACACGGCGGCCCACAGTCGCTCAATCTCAAAGTTCTCAACTTCTGTATGACGGCCGGAGTTTAGCAGATAGTTGACAATTACCGTTGTTTAATGATAGCCCCTTTTAGCTGACCTCTTTTCGCGCTGTAATTTTACTATCATGAAATATTAACAATTAGCTCCATCTATCACAACTGCAAGTTAAAGGAGAACGTGTTGTTGGGCGAGTTGCTGCTTGCTTAAGGGCATATTTATAGCGCAACGACAAAATTACAAAGAAAGCGTAACAAAGCCTCGGTGACGATCGAGTGTTTATGTGACTCTTTGTAATTGTGTCGTCGTGCTATATTATGTCATCAAGCTTACAGGCTGCTTCAGTGTTTCGCTTCAATGTGGCTTTTGCCACCGTTTTTTTCCCCATTCTTATTATGGTAAGCAGTGCGCGCGTACTTACTTATGCGACGTGAGCACCATGGTGTTCTTTGTGGTGCTTTTAATTTGAATGAATCCCCGGTGGATACGCGTCCGGGCCAGTACGTCCACGCCGGCATATGGTTCGTCCAAGAACACCACTTCAGGGAAGCCTATCATCGCCACGGCTGTAGACAACTTGCGTTTGTTTCCGCCGCTGCCACCAACGTTATTGGAAAAGAGAAAATGACGGACCATTTATGCATGTTGAGTTATGCAGTGTTCTGCACACCGTTATCGTGAAGGAAAACGCTGCAGTGGTGGGTCAGCGCATATATATATATATATGCTCCGCGGTAGCTCAATGGTAAGAGCATCGCACGCGTAATGCGAAGACGTGGGATCGTTCCCCACCTGCGAACAGTTGTTTTCTCATCCATTTTCATTTCCATTAATTTATCAGTTCTTTAATTCAATTAGCAAGTACAATTCCCCCTATGTTGTCCTTGGTGTCAATATTGGCTTCTTATATATATATATATATATATATATATATATATATATATATATATATATATATATATACTGTACATGTGTACAGTATATACAGCACTTATATAGCCCTTGTGCACTGCAGCGCCCCTAGCGGACTCCATGCAAAACAGAGCTACGGACAACTACGAGAGGTGGGGGGGGGGGGGGACAAGGCTCGGCCCTAAGGTGCTTCGCCCCTAAAATACTCGTGTATTTAAATTTAAGTGCACGGTAAACTATTGCACTTGGTAAAACTTATTCCGAAGCTCTCCACCACAGCGTCCTGTGCTGCCTTCGGGACGCCCGAAGCCACACTTTTTAAAAGCACAAAAACACACGCGAGAATTGTCTGCGCCTGAATTGGTTTAGATGGGAGATGGTTTTTTCCCCAACCGGCCGATTCCCATAGAAAGCGGAGTCTCGCGCAGGGAACGCTTGTACCAATTTTAATGCGTAAGCATTCTTTGGCGAGAACGCCAGCAAAATCTACTAGTCACGCGAAGCGTGTAATGCCTTGTATCTGCACAAAAATTTGTAATTTGTGAAGTTAATACATTTAATCGTTATAATAGTGTAAATGTAGATGATTGGTAGCTTTATAAGCGATTAGGAACAATCGGAAAAAATTATAAAATTTAATGCGTCAGCATTCTTTGGCTATACCCCGACAATTATGTTAGCAATATCGTGTCCGTAACGCGAAAAGCGTGACACCTTGCCCATAGGGATACATAGGGCTCTGTGGAAAATGCATTGGGAAGCCTAGTAGGGGTAGGCCAACTTGAAATTTGGGGGTTGGTCAACTGAAATTCGGAAAGCAACGGCAAAAGCTAAGTAACGGCCGAGCCAAAGAATGCTTTCGCATTAGCAGACAATTCTCAGAATTATTGTATAATTTTTTTTTTTTTACTTGTGGTTAACCCGCAGCAGTGTGTTTCGAACCCACCATCTCCCGCAGCCAAAGCTGGCACTCAAGCACGAGCCCACATACGGCTGCGGGCCAACTATGTTTGGCGCTAAAGCACGAACCAATGCCATCATACTTCCACTTACACAGCTGTATGCCATGGAGAGCCTTCATACACAAACACGTTCTAGCTTTGTAGGCGTGCGTCTGAAGGCTGCGTCATAAGACGCTTTAGTACGTCGACCGTAGCAGCGCCTCCTTTGTTTCAACACACGCATCTCAAGCTAGATTTACATGATGGACAGATTTTCGCGGCTGAGGTGTCAAAAATGGGGCCGCTAGCGACTCATTCTTGAGTGCAGCGTGATTCATGACGTGGCTTAGATGCAACTAGTACTTTAGTGCTGCGTGATTAGGCGGCGCTGAGTCACGTCACGCCCGTACACGGAATTCGCTAAGGTCATTGAGATCGCGCTTTGGCTGTCTATGAAGATTACCGAACGCATGAATCGTGAACGAAGGAAATCATACCTATAGTAGTTGCATATCCTAGCTGCTTGCTCGCGGAGGTCTACGAGGTCGATCGTGTTCTCCACAACCGCGGCCAACTTATCCTCGGGCACTCCGCGGAGGCGGCCGAACAGGTAGAGCGTCTCGTAAGCGCTGAGCTTTTCAAGTAGCGCTCCGGCCTGGGGACAGTAGCCCAGCATCGATTGCCACTGCGCGAAGCAAAAGAGGGGAGAGAGAGAGAGGGTGTTCAGTATAACTTCTCGTGAGGAGGACAAGTTGTAAGCAGGCATGTCTCGCTGTTTCTGACGCAAAACCTCATTCGAGCCTTCGCTGGAAGGCTTTATACAGGGTGCAGGGTGATCATTTTCAAGATTTATGTACCTTTTTAATATAGCCTGTGGCAGATAGCAGAATTCTTGTCCTTGAGCTGGATTGTTCGAAGAGGCGGACTTTACAAGCATGAGAAATCGAAACACATAATCATCTAATAACAAAAATTCACTAACTTCTTAATTACTTTACGGTACATGTTGCAATTTACGAATTGTAGCCGGTGAGCTTGCTAGGCTTATCCACTTGGAATTATTTTCCAGAATGACGGCAGTTTGGAGATATGCGCCATCAAACTCGCCGCAAAAATGCGCTGTTCTTACACTTCTCTTTAAAAAAAAAAACAAAAAAACCAAAACAAAATGCTCTTTTAGTATTGATGCACAAAGTAACTGGAACACCAATGTATTTTGTCCCCACATTGGGAAATAATATCTCAAAACTGGGGTCATCCTGGAAATTCACTTCAAGTTGATACGTCTTGCAAGCTCATTGGCTACATTTCGTAAATTGCAATATGTGCCGTAAATAAATAATTAACAAGTTAATTAGTGAATTTTCGTTAATTGGTTGAATAAGTATTTCTGTTTCGCGCGCTGGTAATGTCTGCCTCTTCAATTATTGCAGCTCAATCGCCACAGGCGATTAAAAAAATCCATAAAGCTTAAAAATGGCGAATCCGTCTATAAGATTGGAAAATATGCCTTATGTGTTTTTCGAGCTGGATGACAAGTACTTTAATGGTGTTACAGAACATTTAGGCACTTGGCCACGGCGATGCCTTCGCCGAGTTCGCGGAGTCGAATTTCGCGGTGATATTCACTATTCGACGAAAAAAAAAAAATCTCTGCCTTGTATACTTCTAGAAAATAAGTAGGCTAAAAGTCGAAAGGCACAGGCGAACCGATTCGTCTGTGCTGCGAACGCTCCGTTTTATAAATTTTACTGAAGAACTATTTTATTGATCAGAGAGCTTCCGCCGCAGCGATGATTTTGCAATAACATGTTGTAAGCAAAATTGATAACTTGGTTTTACGATTTTCTAATACTTTGAAAAAGGTCATGCCCACCACCCTGTTTATATGTGACCATATTCAGTATGCAAACAATCCACTCCGGTTTCCAGCGTAATTATAAATTTTGTGTGCCTAGTATACGCAGTGTTATACCACAATATCTTAGTGTATGTTTGTGAAACATACGTTCGTTTATTAACGCGATAGCGTTAAGGGCCCCGTGTCGCAGAAAATCCGGTGCCGGCGTCGGCGGCGTTGTCTGTTAAAGAAAAATCATCCCAAACCTCGCATCCCGAACCACGCAGGGCCTCCGCGTGGCGCAGAGGCGATACTGAACTAATTGAATTTCTCAAAGTGCGTCAGAATATTCGTAAAGTACGACTGACACACAATCTACAGACATGATAGCGTCGGACTGCAATTTGAGTATACGAGGAAACATAATTCTGTTACGCGGAAAGTAAAACGCGAATCCCTTTTCCAGCTCCAGTGTGAGGTCTGCCTTAGTGGGAGCGGCGCGCCCCGCTCGGTTCCTTGCAACACCATCCAGATGGCGCCCGCCTAAGCGCATCCGCGGCAGCGGCGGCGCCCGCCGTGCGGGAAAAGAACTAGAAAACTCGCCTTTGTGCATAGCGTTCGCCGCCAGCGTCTGCAGGTAAACATTACGGCTACATAAGCTGCAGTTGCCGGGAAGTGTGGGACGCAGTAAGGGATCTTTGAATGCTATCGCGTTCCACTCTTAATAAGGGCGAAAGTTAAGCGTTCCACTCTTATTAAAGGCGAAGGTTAAGCGTCCTCGAAGATTTAACGCGACAGCGTTAAGGGCCCTATGTCGCAGGAAATACGGCGTCGGCGTTGGTGTCGGCGTGGGCGTGCCGGCGCCGGTGGCCGACAAAGTCATCCCCAAGCACCCCGACCGCGCAGGCCCTCCGCGTGGCGCGAGGCGTTAGTGAACAAAATTGAATTTCTCAAAGTAAAATCCGTCAGAAAAATCGTAAAGTACGATTTAACCACAACTTACAAACGATAGCGTCAGATTGTAATTTGAATGTACGAGAAAACGTAATTATGTTATGAGGAAACTCAAACACAAACCACTTTCCAGCATTTCTACCATATTAACAGCGGCGCGCCCGGATAGGTTACTTGCAAAAGCACCATCCGGATGGCGCGCGCCTTCTCGGCAGCGCAAAACGGCAGCGGCGCGCAGAGGCGAATGTGGAGAAAAAAAAAATGTCGCAGTTTCGCCCGAAAGGCGAAGCATCGATTGCGATAGCAAATTAGTAGACAGCTATACGATGTAAGGATAGTAGCTATATCGGCCGTATAAAGTTGTAAATATTTGCTTAATAACTAAATAAACAACCACTGTGTCACGCGAACACAGGTAAACATGAACGCATCTCGCTCAATGACCGCTGAAACTCGTCAAAACACTGGAGTGAGTGTTTTGAGTGCCAGCGCTGAGTACCACGGCAGCGAGCAAATTGACCTTCGCGCTAGCAGGCTCTCGCTTCAACGCGAACTAAACGTCGAAAGCGCAGCGCATACGAAGCTACCGGCACTCGGCGCATGCACTTTGTACCCTTCACAGATCGCCTCGAAGATGAGGCCCGCGCGGGCGCACACTTCGGCCACATCGCAGATCGCTTTCAAGATAGGCGCCCCCGTTGCAGTTCCGTGAGCAGCAGCCGCGGGAGCAGAACGCATTCCCTCCCCGTGCATCGCGCGCGAACGAAGACCGCGCGCTTCCGGCCGCCTTCCTTTCTCGCGTGCGCGAGATAAAGCTGCGGTTGCCGGCTCACCCTCGCATGCTTTCACTCGCACACACAGTGTACGGCGTGCGGCGACGATTTTATCGCCGTTGGACTTAATACGGAACCTCACGGCGACGGCGACGGCAAAAATGCTCTAGGTGTCCATATAATTGCTATCGCAATAAAAAGAAAGCTGCAGTTGTCGGGAGGCCTGACAATCATTCAGGGATCTTTGAATGCTATCGCGTTCCACTTCTTAAAGGCGAAGGTTAAGCGTCCTCCTAATTTTTTTTCAGGCTTTCTGTACAACCAGATTTGTGCACAATAAACCTTCCCTTTTACTACCCATGAGTTGAAGCAGTTACTAGTCTGGCCTGTTTACGCCGATCAATTATCAGACGAAAGTAAATAATATTCCTCTCTATGGGGCATGCGCTCACTCCCCATATCTTGTACGAAAGCATGAGTCACTGTAACAAGCGTGTCACTGGATTGTATGCGAACATCACGCAGCTGTCGCTGAAGATTTACAGCCATTCACAGAAAAGTGCGATGTTGGACTAATCGGTCGAGTAACATTACGAAAAAAAAACAAAAAAAAACAGCGTCAGCTACAGGACCAAAGGTGCTGCTCGTCTTGCTGTGGTAGTGTAGCCAGCGTCGTTTTTCTGAATGATTCACACTTGCGCAGTACCTCGGCAGCAACATCTGTGTGATGCAATTGTTTAAGTTTCACGTTCGTTCCTATACCTACGCTCGACTCCGCTCCAGACGCATCAACTATTCTTGCGAGGCCTTTTCCTCGTCTGTTCGATTGGTCCGACTATATATCCTAAGCTGTTACCACCTCCTTGCTAGCACGCCGCACTCTGGAATCTTATGGCTTTTACTGCTTCCGTGATCGCTCCAACTGAAAGAGGCCGCTAGCGTGTGATGACGTAATATGCCACCCGGTACAGGCAGTACAGGCGCGCCAACTTTACAGTTGCGCCACCACACAGCAACACATGCACTCGGCCGCAAAGCGCTCGCTGCAATTCGCTGTGCTCCTTTATATAGGTTCGTTTAGATGAACTCGGCGCAAGCGGGACGAGCCAGCAGTCAATTGAGATAATCCAGCCCTAACCGACTGCGTTTACGTGCATCTTGCCAAGCTGATTGGGGCGAGCCAACGGCTTGCAAGGCAGGTTAACCGAACTCCCCTCGACGTTCGTCTCATCGCGATCTGACAGCATTTACATGAAACAGACGATCGATTTCGTCCCGGCAAGCTGACTCGACCCGAATTTATCCACTCGACCTACTCGACCCTTCTTTTATCGGTTTCGTGTAAATTTGACTCATGCTGCGTTCCGTATAACCTCACGCCGAGTGCACGCGACAAAATCGCGAAGCTCCGCTTAACATTCGACGCTGTAAAACTTATCACCTTGCGAGTGTCTTGAGACAAAACTGCGTCCTTAATGTAGGCGTCGCCGTAGGTCAATCGGAGCAGGGCGACCAGCATTCGGAACGTGGTCGTCTTGCCGGCGCCGTTGACACCCAGCAGACCGAAGCACTCAGCGGGCTTCAGGGCGAACGACAGTCCCCGCACCGCGTGGATATTGCCGAACACCTTGTGCAGCTCTTGCGCCACGAGCGTGTTATCGTCTCCGAAGCGCTTCTGTCTGCATATATCCGCGACCGCGGCCCTCTCCGCGGCCACGTCAGCGTCCTCGCCTGTGGTCGTCTGCAGAGGCGGCGTCGACCGTTCGCGACCGAGTCGAGACCAACCCGAAGCGCGGTACAGGAGGTAGGCGAACAGCGCGGCGCCCATGGCGAGCATGACCACGACGTCCAGAAGGATGCCGGCCGGCGACAGCGAGAGCGCAGCCGGCTCGCTCCAGACCTCGGGGGTCCTACTTCTCAGTACTGCGATGGAGAAGCAGCGCGGTTGTTGGAATCATATCGGCCTACAATATACAGTGTTCTAGCGTAGCCTACAAGAACGTGGGTGTGTCTATAAAGGAAGAGATCTCGGGGGTCCTACTTCTCAGTACTGCGATGGAGAAGCAGCGCGGTTGTTGGAATCATATCGGCCTACAATATACAGTGTTCTAGCGTATAGCCTACAAGAACGTGGGTGTGTCTATAAAGGAAGAGCACTGACACTTATTTTCCCAAGTATTTTCGAAGTGACGACGTGTGTTACAATGCTACATTTAACCTCCTAGTCTGCTTTCTGATTTCTTGTACTTTTGAATTGTTTATGGCTGCGATCAAGATTTTGTAAATTTTACCTCTACGAGCAGTTTGTGAAATGCTGTCTAATTTTGCGTGCTTTCTTGTTTTTTAAATTGATTTCTTACTTATATGTGTAAAATTATATATGCTTCTTCCACTACCTTACTGTTGAAAAATGTAGTAGCCCATGGTGCTGACCATTGTGGACTTCGGTAGTTAGGGAGGTGTTACATTTTTGTTGGTCGTTGCTGCGGACCAGCCATGATGATGATGATAAGTGGTTCTTGAGGGAAAGGGAAAGGTTGGCGCTATCTTCTGCAGCCCTTGAGGGAGCACGGCTCAGCGCCAACCAGCCAAGCAAGCTGTGCGCGCGCACACCCGTTTTCTCTCACCCTCTTCTTGAACCAGCTATCACTATGGAGCTTTCCCTTGTCCAAACCATTTCAGCAATGCATCCTATACAATGCAGCGGTACTATCAATAAAGTTGTTCACCACCAGCTAGCATATCGTTCATGCTGCTACCCTGGTCATATAGCTCATTTCTAACAGGGGGGTTTTGGCACACTGTCAGGCGTTTAGTTGCCCTTTTTGCCACTCCTTCCCACACAACCACCGTGTAAAAATCACTTGTATGTCTGAACGAGAAAATGAAAAAGAAAGGAAAAAGCTTCTTTTTCGCCCGTAAAAGAACGACACTTGGAAGGTTGAGAAACACTTGTAAGATGTTTTAGATATTACATACTAGATCTGATACTAAAGTTAATCTCTCGATGCCGACTTGGCGTTATGGACATTATCGTGACGTCACGACACGGACCAAAATATCTTGACTTCTCGTAGCAATAGGGCTGGATATGGGCGCGTTTAAGTTGGCTGCGCTCGCGTGTTGCAGCTGCGGCAATAGCAAGATAATAGTGAGCACATCATGACGCATGCAACTCCTGGGCGCCGAAACCAAATTTTTAACAGCGGAGCTGTTTAAGCCGACCATCAGTCCGTGTGTCGCGAACAAAAAACCTCGCTGAACAATGACGTCACCTGCATTGCCTAGCAACCACCGGCCACAGCTGCGCCTCACTTCTCCTAGCTCCGGCAACGCTCCTCCGCCGCCGCGCCAGCGATGACGTCACTGCGCGTTGCATAGCGCAGCTTGCAACACCGACACCGCGTTGCAATGCCGACACCGCGTTCCAGCAGACCCGCTCCGTCAATACGGTCGCCTAGCAATCACTTACCCAGCTTCGCCCAGCCATGTCATTGCTTCGCGTAGCAATTCTTGCTTTGCTTAGTCACGACAACACTTTGTGAAGCTTGGTCACGACGTCACACTGATTATAGAGATCATGCCGCAGCGACGGCGACACACACAACTTTCGTAGACTTCGAACTGAGTAATTGTAACATGGGACGGCCGAAGAAGTGCAAGACTCCCGAAGAAGCCGCTCAGCTGGAAGCTCATCGTGCCGCCAGCCGAGAACGAATGCGGCGATTGCGTGCTCATCCGGAGTATCATCCGGAGCCTAGCAAAACTTAGCCAAACGTAGCGAAACTTATCCGAGTCTAGCGTAACTGGAAGAAGCTAGGTGATCACCAGTGCCGCTGTTTCTCCAGCGCCTTGCACAACTTAGTGCAAGCTGCGCTAATTTCTTTCTCGTAGAAATAAGTATTATAGGAGATCATTCAGGGTGCTCTGACGCTTCAGAGTATACCTTCAAGGGATTAGAAAGTTTGAACCCTTAAACACACATAAGTACAGCACTCCTAACGTAACCACTCCGAAAGATGAATCAACAGATAAAAAATATCGGCAGAACCCATTTCACTATGAATGCAGGCGTTAATCCGATTAGCTTTGAAGCAATGTAGATGGCGCAGCGTGCCCTCTGGACATGCTGCGCCATCTAGAAGCGCCGCCGCGAAATCCGTGCATGGCGCATGAGTTAATATAAATTCAGACAAGATTATCTTAATATATATGACGTGAGTTTGATTCCGCCCAGCACCGGATAAATTTTGAAGGATTTTCTTTTGTCCTCGAAGAGCGGCACATATATATACCCAGTGCCTCACACCCAGTGACCCAGGTTGTTCTGACAGTCGGTTTTGAACGCGGTTTCCTCAGCATGGCATCCCGATGCTCTACCCATAGACGATGAACTACCCAGTGGCCCAAGTTGGCGAGAAGACGGCTATAGGGATAGATAGATAGACAGACACCGGGAAGTGCGAGAATATCCTAAGAATGCTAATCGCATTCATAAATCATTTTAACCAAGACTCACCAGTGAGCCTATCAGCCCGTAACTGCCTCAAAAACTACTGCACTTTAATTATGACTCTCTTAGATGATAACGCGTTGTCGGAAGGGTCAGGAGCAATGCTTTAGCATAGGAAGAACGCACGGATGACCGCAGCGCACTCACTGTTACAGCAAAGCCTTATCGTTGAGCCGTAAGTCTTCGCTTCCTTGCAGAAATCAAAGTCCTCCTGTTTCAGTTTCTTCTTGCTCCGAAGGTAGTCGCACATGGCGACTTCGAACTTTATGTTGACAGCCCGCACCGTCGCCGCCGGAAGTGCGAACGGCGGGAAGAACATGAAGGGTATATGCATCGTTTCCTCTCCGTAAGCACCCGCCGCCTGCAAATATCCGATGAATACGCCGGGACCTGCGAAGGGAGCGTGAAAACACTGAAATAATAATGCTGACAACTGATGAGAGAGTTCGTGGGGACAGACTGGTACAATAAGGCGCGCCAGAAAAAAAAAAGTGACGCAGGTCTGGTCCACATATGTGAAGCGAAGCTTTCGTGAAGCACGATGCTATAAATTTGCCCATGTCACTGCTGCGCCACTGGCGTAAAAAAAAAAAAAAAAAACTGCATGGCGCAAGCGGATATACTTTCGTGCAACGGTTCTACGCGGCAATTATCCCCGAGCTATTTGGCTGCGAGAACGAATCGAAATATACGTGCGCCTGTGACCTAATGGTTAGAGCATCGGTCTTCTGTGCTGGGAGACCAAGGTTCGATCTCGCCATCGGCCAAGCAACTGTGGTTACGTGCGAGCTATTCGCCGAGAAAGCAGCACCCAGCAGCCATGGCAAGGAAAGTACGAGATGCAAAAACGTCGGAGGCGCTTTTAAGGCCGTTTGGCGGAGACGATTACCGATCTGCTGCTGAAACGACAGTAAGGTCGCGTTATTTTATTGTGATAGCAATTATACGGACACTCCAAGCGCAGTTTTGCCGTCGCCGTGAGGTTCCGTATAAAGTCCAACGGCGATAAAAGCGTCACCGCGCGCCGTACGCTGTGTGCGCGAGTGAAAGCTTGCGAGGGTGAGCCGGCAACCGCAGCTTAATCTCGCGCACGCGACAGAGGAAGGCGGCCAGAAGCGCGCGAGGCACTGGGAGGAGGCGAAGGAGACGGTGGGCGGGTGCGTTCTGCTCTTGCGGCTCTTGTGTAGGTGTTCTGTGACGGAACTGCAATGGGGGGCGCCTATCTTGAAAGTGATCTGCGATGTGGCCGAAGTGTGCGCCCGCGAGAGCCTCATCTTCAAAGCGATCTGCGATGGGTACAAAGTGCATGCACCGATTGCCGGTAGCTTCGTAGCGCTGTGCTTTCGACGTTTAGTTCGCGTTGAAGCGAGAGCCAGCGCGAAGGTCAATTTGCTCGCTGCCGCTGTCGCGCTTTCTCACTCCAGCGCTCTTGACGAGTTTCCGCGGTCATCGAGCGAGATGTGTTCGTGGTTGCCTGTGCGCATGTGACACCGCGCTTGTTCATTTAGTCAGTAAGCGAATATTTACAACTTTATACGGCTGAAAAAACTACTATTATCACTTCGTATAGCTGTGTACTAATTTGCTGTTGCAATCGATGCTTCGCCTTTTGTGCGAAACTGCAACTTTTTTCCCTACGTGCTTCTTTTGTTTGACGCACGCACGCACGCACGCACGCACGCACGCACGCACGCACGCACGCACGCACGCACGCACGCACGCACACACACACACACACACACACACACACACACACACACACACACACACACACACACACACACACACACACACACACACACACACATATATATATATATATATATATATATATATATATTTCCCCACTCTGACACTCCTAATGCAAACAGCCAAACACATTTATACGCTCCTTTTCTCCCGTTAAATAACCACTGGTGGTGAAAACAATCTGAAGCCCTTCGCTAAGGCGTTCCTCTTGGAGGCGTTACAACCAATCACAAAAATCAAATCACGAGGTCGTTTTCGTGTTTCTTCCTGGTTACTTGCCTGCGACTGCGAATAGCCCAAGGATCATTGCGTACGCCGTGCCCCCGTCAGAAGAGTGCTCCGTGGCAAGGTAGGCGCAAAATATGCCGAGAGGAGCAAATGCCAGTGCGCTGACGAGAAGCGACGCTAAAGAAAGAAAGAAAGAAAGAAAGAAAGAAAGAAAGAAAGAAAGAAAGAAAGAAAGAAAGAAAGAAAGAAAGAAAGAAAGAAAGAAAGAAAGAAAGAAAGAAAGAAAGGCAGTTACATCAGTGTACGCCTCATGAAAGCGTTGTCTGCCGGCGGTAGTGCAGTCTCAAGCGGAGTGTCGGGAACCAGAACACACGCCCCCATGGATTGCGTACAAGTAACTTCGTATTTTGTATGCGACGACCAAGTCTGCAACCATGTAACAGACAATGAAGCTGGAGAGCTCATTTGGCAGTTGAATAGGTAAACCACCGCATGCGTAAGGTGGAAGAAGGGGGTTTGCTCCCCACCTGGGGCAAGATGTCTTTTCGTTCACTTTCATTTATTTAGCTTATCACCTTATAAATACTTTCACCTGACTCGTAAATTTAAAATAAGCTTAACAGTTACTTATCCTGTGCTTTATTTGCTTTATTTGATGATTCATTATGACGCTTCTGACTAACACGATATCGAGCCTCTCGAATGCAGGGTCTCGGGTTCTCCTGAATAGTCCGGGACGACAAATCGAAGACGCCCAATGTCGCTGACACTGCCAGCTCGAACGGCTGATGGCTGGACAGTGGCCAGCAGAAAGGGAGTGGTTGTCGGATAAACAAGAAAATTGGGAAGGACAGCTGAAAGAATAGAAGAGGCGATAAAAGCCTATTTACATTGCATACACGTACGTTTCACCAACTGCATGCAGCGGTGAACCCTGTATATACGTAAAACGTATACAAGGTGTTTATTGGAGCCTCGGACGCAGTTGTTGAAATGTTATATATATATATATATATTAAAAAAATTAAATTATGGGGTTTTACGTGCCGAAACCAGTTCTGATTATGAGGCACGCCGTAGTGGGGGACTCCGAAAATTTAGACCACCTGGGGTTCTTTAACGTGCACCTAAATCTAAGTACACGGGTGTTTTCGCATTTCGCCCCCATCGAAATGCGGCCGCCGTGGCCGGGATTCGATCCCGCGACCTCGTGCTCAGCAGCCCAACACCATAGCCACTGAGCAACCACGGCGGGTTATATATATATATATATATATATATATATATATATATATATATATATATATATATGTGTATATATATGTGTATATATATATGTATATATAACACCCTTTAACAACGCAAACCTCTTCATAGCATTTTGCGCCGCAAATGCGCAAAATGCTATGAAGAGGTTTGCGGGTGCGTACACACTTTTTCATTTATAATTGGTGACTCTGAACCGAATGCCTAGATTAACAAAATGACGGTGCACATGCAGCCTGCTTCAATCTCGATTCGGTGTTGTTACTTTGACCTTCGCATCTTAATGAACATATAAACACGCTGTTCACGGTGTTAGGTGTATAACTTACTCAGCGTATCCGAGGACAGGTCCAAAATGGCGCAGTAGCCTACGAAAATAGTCGCCATCGGGACAGCGTAAAAGGCCAAGTCGAAGACGAAATGGGTTAGAAGATAGAGGGAACCCGAGACGCCCGTCATGAGCTGCAACTCCCGGGCTTCGCTGACTTTCTCGAGCGACGGCAGTACCACGAACGACGACACGATCAGCCCGAAGCTCACCGACCCCATGAAGGACCAGTACGCCCACGTGTAGATAGCACGGTCCAAGAGGCCGTACAAGGGATCCTGATGAAAGTCGTCCGTCTGCATGGCGATATAAAATTCTTGTAGAAACCGACGATATAATGACTGGCAAATACAGCGTGAGCTTCTTCGAAATCCCCAGCAACAGCGCTGAGTCGCTGCTTCAGTACGCAACTTCAAGTACTGACTACACCCCGGTATTCAAATACGGGTCCTCAGAGATTCGTGGATGCATATAGGTAGAGCATGCGCTGTCTCTTTGAATAGAAGTGGCGAACGGGCCTTACCTTGCCATAAAGGCTCAGTATATGAACCAATAGCTGAATTCTACCATACTTCGCCCTAATATTCCATGTAAATTTCTCTTATTTTTCTTGCTTATTAACATGCCATACTTGCTTTTAAGGTTCTAGTGTTACTTAGATTTTTTTTTCTTGCTGCTGGTGGCGGTGATAAATAATCAGCCTACTTAAGCCTTTAGTTAAGCCGAGTAATGCCAGTGATCTCGGGTTACCCCTGCTCTTTTGAAGAGATGAAACAGAGTTCTTTGATAGATGACCCGACTCATCGTAAGAGTGCAAGATCCCTAGTCTGATCACACCCATTAGAGCTGTGCCGCAGTCGAGGGAGTTTCCCTCCACTTGGCACCCATTCTGTTAGTCTAACAGATCATTGCGCGCATGTTGTAAGCCTTGCAAGTGGAAATGGCCTTCGTCAGTCCAATTTGGAACCCTGTACTGCTAGAACAGTTTGACGCCAAGGAAAATTGGAACAACTTGTTCACCGTAATTTCTGGAAATTTAACGGCCATTTATGGAGAAAAAAGGAAACAAATTGCAATGTCGAGTGCACAGATTTCGTCAAGTAATTGATTAATTTAGTAATTGCTCTGCCCGGGAACAACCTACAACTGAGAACTCGCTCCAGCGTATCAAAAATGCAACTGTACCCTATGAAAGATAAAGTTTCCCGCGTTTAAATAAGAAATTTCAGGTATCAGACTAGGCGTCACAAAACTCATACATTGGGCACTACAGGGTTAACATGAAATAGAGCACCACCTACAGGTATTACGTAAACTACGTGATCGATAATTTTTCCATAGTTTTAATTTTCTAGAAATAATAAAGTATTATTATTATTATTATTATTATTATTATTATTATTATTATTATTATTATTATTATTATTATTATTATTATTATTATTATTATACTGTCTTCTTTTTAGCCGGTTTCTTATAATTATGTTGCTGCCGATGTCTTTGTAGCAGCAGCGAAGTTGCACGTGGCTTATCGCTGCAATAATACAATATTGTCCTCAGGCATCCATTGTCGTCAGTTAGCCAGCTCCGGCCTCAAATACAAAGGCACTGTCCTTTGTGCTATCATCCAAAATTTTTTTTTGTCTTGTTTGGCGTCCTTTTCGATCACCCTGACCTTTTTTGTTCCGATCCTTTGCATCAAATTTACCATCTCCATTTCTGTTTCTTTTTGATGGTTCTGATAATTATCCTGTATTTGGTTGCAAACTTTCTTAACCTCTTCCTCCATTACGTGTCCATGCTTTGGAGGTACACATATTTGTGAAATTCAGCCGGCCATTTCTTTTCATCCTTGTTCCCAAGTCAGTGCTTCCCTTACTTCAAAAAGCATGACCCATGTCACTCTTGCACTGCCTCACTTCAGGTTTTATCGTCGGCTCCCAATGCTGATCGGCCCACCAACCTTTGCATAATTTCTAATCCCGACAAGACTTCTTATTTTGAATTGCACTGAATTGCATTTGCGAACATTAGCGCCGGCACCATTGCCCCTTTCCAAATTCTTCGCACCACCTCATTAGTGTAGCTCCAAAGTACTTTGTTTTACTAAAGCTGAGTTCCGCGTTTCTTTCATTGCTTCAATGAGCTACAAGTGTTTCCTCCTTTCTATTGCACACGTCTCTTAAGCCCATTTACAAACTAAATAAGTAGAAAACCCACGTCCAATTTTTTTTTGCGGATAGCTTTGTTCGTTTTCTTGGTTGGTCGGTGGAAAACGTACGTACGGGAGTGCGGGAGTCCGTCCATCCCGTTGTTCGTTTTTCCCGTTTTCACGTGTCCTCCATGTTTTCCTGCTTCCCCCGCTTACCCCGTTTTATCTCCCTTTTTCTAGTTTTGTCCCGTTTCCCCTGTTTTTCCCGTTGCTTTAGTTTTTCGCATTTCTTCCGCTCTTCGTTTTCCCGTATTTAGTTTTTTTCCTGTTTCCCGTTTCTTCCCGTATTTGTCATTTCCCCTTTCATACCGTTTTTTCACGTTGTCTCGTTTATTTCCTGTTTACCACGTTTCCCCATTTCCCTCGTATTTTCCGTTTTCCCTCGTTTGTCCCACTTGCTCCAGTTTTCCCCAGTTTCCCCCCGTTCCACCGTATCTTCAGTTTCCCCCCGTTTTTCCACGTTTCCCCCGTTTCCCCTGTCGTATTCTCGTATTGCCCGTTCTTTGCCTCTTTCCCGCTTCCCCGTTATTTCCTCCACATTCTTGGTTTCCCCCCGTTTCCCCCGTATTTCCCGCTTCCACATGTTCCCCATTTTCCCCATTATTTCCTCGTATTTTACGTTTTCCCCCATTCTCCCCCCATATTTCCCACTTTCCACTGTTCCTTCCCGCGTTCCCCGTTATTTCCCAGTATTTTCCGTTTCCCCCCTTTCCTCCCGTATTTCCCTTTCCGCCCGTTTTCCCCCGATTCCCTCCATATTTTCCGTTTTCCACCGCGTTTTCCCCGTATTTCTGTTCCCCCCCCATATTTTTCGTTTCTAAATTTTCCCGTTTTCCTTTTCCCCTCGTTGCCGTTTCCCCGGTCTTCCCTGTATTTTGCGTTTCAACCCCATTTTGCCCCGCAATTTCCGTTCCCCCTGTTTTCCCCAAGTTTTGCTCGAATTTCCCGTTTTCCCCTGTTGCCCCCACCCCGTCTTGGCCCGTACGTTCAGTTTCTCCCCGTTTTTTTCTGTTTTACCCCGTTTCCCCTTCCCCAGTTTTCCCTGTTTTCCCGTTTCCTCCAGTCTTTCCCCGTATTCCCGTTTTCCCGGTGCCCGCCCTCCCCCGCCTTTCCACCGTTCTTCCCCAGTATTTTCCATTTCTCCCCGTATTTCCCTCCCCGTTTCGTTTCTTTCTGTTTTGCTTCGCTTCGGTTCGTTCGTTTTGTTCACTTGGTTTGAAAATCATCGTCGGTGGTTTCCGCACAATTTGTTTTTCTCTTTAGAACCCCCAAGTATTTATATTGCTTTCACTCGCTGTTGCATATACACCAATACACCTTCAGTTTCTTCAGTTCTGGTTTCGTCAATGAAGCCTATTTTTCCCGACTTCTCTGTACCAAAATTAATGCCGAGATATTTCGCATAATTGCCATACGTACTGGCAAGCCTATTGTCTGTCGGCTAATAGCAGTACGCTGTCCGCATACATTAGCCCAGGAACATTCTGTTGTATCCCTTATTTAATATGTCCCAATTGCCCTTCTATTCCATCACCGTAAAGTGTGGACAACAACGAATCTTGATACCGGCCTTGTTTGAGCCGTCGGCATGTTTTCAATAGTTCTGAGCATCTTCAGCCTTCCAAGACGACTTGTACTCGGTTATTGCTATATATTTCCGTAAGCAGCTACACGAAGTGGCATCTATGCCTCCCGCTTGATAATATCACATTGCAATTTGAATGAATGAATTCTGGGATTTTACGTGCCAAAACGACCTCGAGCTTAGCAGTGCAATAGCATAGCCGCTAAGCCACCGCGGCGGGTCACATAGCAATATCCTGTCTATATTTGCCGTAAGCGCGCATAATATTCAGAAACCCTATCGAAAATGGTCTACTCTGCGTCACTGAAGCCTCTAAGTACTGAGTTAACCCAAATACATTAACCCCAAAGCGTCGGAAAGGCCCGATTGCATTCTATAGTTCCCCATATATGTTCAGTTTTTCTGCGAACGCTCTGACTGCTTAGTTTTTATGATTTGCATTGTCATTCTAATATTACCGACGTTATTGACTGTTCTGTATAAGAAGTGATGCTTATCTCCGTTGTCTCTTTAAGTTAGATTCATACTGCTTTCACGCTAACCACGTGGCGCTGACGTCAACTAGAGCACGGGTTAGTTCAATTCCAACGAAGATGTTCCACCTAATTCAATAGTGGAAAAGGAATTGGTAGCACCAATCATCAGAATGCAGGCGATATTTTCCCCTTTCTAAGAAGAAAGTGTAACAAAATGGCAATACCAGCGCTATGTTGTCACCGTCGGTATCCGGTGTTCTGTGACCAGTAATACGATCACGGGCAGGCGTAAAACCAAGACAAAACAATTAAAATACACATATAGAAACGTAAATAGAAAACACGGCCCCGGACATTCTTCTCTTTACGGTATAGGACGTGCTTTACTGACGCAAAGCATGCGAACAAACTCACGTATAGCTCTTCATCTGTCAGCCTGTGCAGCGAGATCCCCGTGCGAAAGCGGCTGCTGGCTTGGCCCGTATGTTGGCGCAGGAGCACCGTGTCGATCATGTTGCGCAAGACGCTTCGCGCGATCATGCCGAGCGGGCTACTCCACAATTCGATTCTGCACCGAAGAGAAAAGCGGGCTGAGAACCAACACACTACATAAGGTCTCCGCTCATTGGTCCCTAATTTTATGCAGTAAGGCCGAGAGCTCTTCCCTTCATTAGCTCGTTCGTTCACTGTTTACGTTAGATAAGGGATTCGTTAAACATTAAGCCGGCACAGGCGCGCACACTTGCTGGGCATGATCACTCGTTCAGGGATCTCTTTTCGGGTGCATACATTTCTTTTGAAAGTAGCACGCACAAAAATGAGGAATTGACGGGGCCCTATATAGTAGCTAAATTTGTTTCAGTCTACGAGGATGGCATCATAACGTAAATTGGTTATGTCTTAGGCGATTTACACCTCTTCAGAATAAGCAGTCAGTGGCGAACGTGCTAAAACAGCGCTAAAAACGGAACTAAAGAACACACAAGACGGTGCGCTGTCTTGTTTAGTCTCGTTTTTAGCGCTGTTTGTTTTCCAAATCAAGTACCACTACGCGTTATCGATATTCAACTCTCACGACCCCCTTGTCTGGCCCCTTTGCCTTTTAAATGTCACTGTAGTCGTTTCTTCGTGTTTAACGCAAAGCGGCTAAACCACATTCAAATTTCCCTTGTGTAAAAACACAATGCGAAAGGGAGCTCGAAAACGTCGGTTATTTTCGTACTATACGCTGCGGGCACAAAATCAATTTCTGTCATGGATGCTGGAACTCTATCTTCTATCGATGACTTTCGGATATGACGTGGGTGCGATGAAAGGGAGTCACAAACATGCTAACAAACAGGCTAACTGTAACAAAACCTCACCAGTGCTAAAGAAATGCCGATAGTAGATGTCCGCAAATCCGTAAGGTTAGCAACAGCTCATCATGTTTAGTTAATAGCGTCGCGAATGTCAATATAGCATTCGAGGAGAACCCTTAGTGGCGTGCTTTGCACTTATACCCGTGCCATGGTATAATATATACGGGGCGATCATTTTTAAGTTTTATGAATTTTTTAAAAATCGCCTGTGGCAGATAGCATAATTCTTACCCTGCGCTGGATTATTCGAAAAGGCGAACATTACTAGCACGAGAAATAGAAACACATATTGAACGAAGTCACGAAAATTGACTATTTACCTCTTAATTAATTACTTAATTTACGGCCCATATTGTAATTTACGAATTATAGCCGTTGAGCTTGCAGGACGTATCCACTTGAAATGAATTTCCTGGATGACACCGGTTTCGAAATATTATTTCCCAAAGTGTGGGACGAAATACACGGGCGTTCCAGTTACTTTTGTGCTTCAATGCATAAAAGAGCGTTTTGTTAAAAACGTAAATGGAACAACAGTGCATTTTTATGGCGAGTTTGATTGCGCATATGTCCCAACTGGCACCATTCTGGAAATTCATTCCAAGTGGATACGCCTGATAAGCTAACCGACTACAATTCGTAAATTGGAATATCTGCCGTAAAGTAATTAATTCAAAGATAATTAGTCAATTTTTGTTACTTAGTTGAAAAGGTGTTTCGAATTCTCGTTCAAGTAATGTTCCGCCTCTCTAAATAATCCAGCTCAAGGACTAGAATTATGTTATCTAAAACAGGGTATTTTTTAAAGTTCCGTAAAACTAAAAAAATGTTCACCCTTTATATCTTGCACCGTGACCCAGGCCGCAATTCTGCATTTACGTGTCCTTCCGACATCGCTTCAATATGATCACCACAGGGCCCAGTAGATGCGATCCCAACGGTGGTAGGCGTGCTAATTTTGTTTCGATAAAATATATAGTTGTGCAACATCAACGCTCAAAGCTTGATAAGCTTATCTGGGGCTAAAACTGAAAGCAAGCTGTTAACATTGGAGATGCCTCTTTCAAATTTCTTTTAGTGTGTTACCATGGTTACTGCTGCCGGCTTTTCAATGACGCAGCGTTCACCCTTGCGAGCGGCAACCGTAGCCAGAGCTGTCTGTTCTTGTCGTGACGTATCGTCTGCAAGTCGTCCGCGCCAAGACTGAGATAATGCCGCAGACAGTGGCGGTGTGGTGTGTGCTGTGCGGTGTGTGTGTGGGCTGTGGACAAGACAGTTTTGCCATGTTTTGTGCCAGCAGAGGCATTTAGTAAACGTTATTTTTCGTCTGCAGAATTAAAACGAAAATTTCGTGCCTCGTCGTGAATATCGGACGAATGCAACCATAAGCGCGAGTACAAGCCACTCCACCCGGAGGCTTCCACTGGCGCAAAACGACACGAAAAGAATTCTTCCAAGTTTGAAAGAACGAAAGGTACGGTGTCTTTTTCGTTTTGTAGCCGTCACTTACTGCGCGCGAGAAGCCCGTTGCAGTATCAGGATAAGAATAGAACTATTTCGTTCTAAAGTAAGTCTAACCGGTCACAGTTCTTTTTTTCTCATTCTAATACTTGTTTAGACGTCATCTTGACCAGTGAGAAGCTCTATGGACCATAGCAGACGTTAAGGTTCCGTGTTTTATGTTGATTGCAACGACCGGATGCACAAAACAACTTTGAGCTGTAGTCGTATGGAATTGAAACGCAGAAAATCATGTGACCTTAGCTCTATGGGTTTTGTTCTGCGAATGCAACCTCCGATTTTTTGCTTACAAGACATCATTGTGACTTTGCTTCATCCCACCGGCTCTGTGCAAGCAGAGTGGTGAAAGCTGCAGAATGAACTCGCGACGAACATATTTAGAAGCAGCAGGAATGAAGTCTCGGCTTTTCTACGGGCTGGTAACAACGCCGGCACGCAAAGTGGATGCCAGTTATGCATTGATACGAAGTTGTGAAGGCATCCTGGAGAGAAACACAACCAACATATTGAAGCACATATTATACAGATATATGACCTTCCACGTGCTGCTTGCAAAATAATAAATGATACAAGACAAATGTCCAATACACATTTATTTAATCAATTCAAGTTCAATCAATCCAATGCCTCATAGCCGCATGAGCGCTAAGGCGCAGCCGGTGCACCGAATAATGAAAGAAAGAACCAGAAAAAAAAAGTACGGGGGGAAAACAAAATAAAACTTACTTCGTCCCGTTGAAAATGGTGCCGAAAGCGTAGGTCCTTGCGTACTCGAGGAAGTCCTCGTCCAACATCGTCATCAGGGTCTCCTTGGCGTTCTCGAGGTCGTCGAACGGCACATTTTCACTCTCAAGAAGCACCCTGTATCCCAGAGAGGTGTTGGTTGTCTGGTTTGACTGGAGGAAGGTTCTCAGTGGTAGTCTGCGATCAGGGTTGACGAATGCGGCGACGTCGAAGTCGATGTGTCTGCGGTCGTGGGACGCGCAGTGACCAATGTTCACTCGGAAAGAATGCACCCAAACAACTAATCAATCCATCTCTCTCTCTCTCTCTCTCACACACACACACACACACACACACACACACACACACACACACACACACACACACACACACACACACACACACACACACACACACACACACACACACACACACACACACACACACACACACACACACACACACACACACACACCCGCACACACACACACACACACACACACACACACACACACACACACACACACACACACACACACACACACACACACACACACACACACACACACACACACACACACACACACACACACACACACACGCACGCACGCACGCACGCACGCACGCGCGCTCCCATCCAGCCGCACTCAACATTAGAGAGTTTTAGATTAGGGGGACGCAAGCGTAGGGGCCCGTTAGCGCTTGGGGCCGCGGTACTGCGCACGCGCAGACCGGTCTGCGCGTGCGCAGTACCGCGACCCCAAGTGCTAGCGGGCCCCTTCGCTTGCGTCCCCCTAATCTAAAACTCTCATTAAGTCAAGCGGTTACATTATAAGCTGTTATTATTCACTGCAAGGCGACCAGTTCGATCATCTACACATGTTTGCTCGCTCGTCATGCTTAGAATGCTTGGTGTAGTTGTGAAATCGAGGCTATGAATCTACCTATCCATTTTTTACGTGCAAGTACACCACAGGGTCAAAGGACGTGAACATTGTACGAAGGGGTTATGGATACTAGGGCTGTTTATTATAAAAGCAGCAGTCATTTAGTGGTCATTACTGGATGCTCATATCACTGATATGTCGTCGTTATACAATATGTAACATAAAATCGAGTGATCAATCTACAAATATATTGCCGACGTTGGCTTAGGTAATTAAGCGTAAACTTAATAGCAAGTTCCTGAATACTGGTATGCAGGCGGAAGGTCGAGGGAACTCTGCTTGACGATGCTCAGCCCCACGAAGGCGATGAGCACGGGAAGGACCCAGCCGGTGATGAAGAGGAACGGCATGCGCCACAAGATCAGCAACCGCTTCTGCACCAGGGCCCGGAAGCGCTGGCAGCAGTTCGGTTGCCTCTCAACTACCACGACGAGATCGGCCACTGCGCAGTCCGCGCCGATTAGTGAGTGAAGCGCCATGTTACAGAATTCTAGCTTGTGGGCAAATGTCATAACATGTGGGGACTTCTTTTTTTTAACCAGAGAGCATGCACGTCTAATGCAGCATAGACCTATCGCAACTGCTAGCATAAAGCGTTGGTAGCGCAGTAATCATCTTCATCATGTTACCTGACCATGCGAATTTTCGTAGAACTCTGAACTACACGCGCATTTCTTGTATAGAGTTTTTGTTTCGACGACAGTTCTGCTAACCTCTGAAGCCAGTTCTCCCCTAAATCATGTAAAGAAATTTCCTAATTTCTCTAGTATTTCTAGGATACAGTTGATCACTTTTCCAATGTACTTTTCGCAGCGATGAACTTGTTTGTTAGGCAGAGAGACTGCGAAAGTATATTGTTTAAGTTTATTGCTAACCTCGTTTTTATAAATTTAACTAATGAAGTCGCTGGGATCAAGTCTACATTATGTTGCAGTACTAATTTTTGCAGTACAAAAATTTCCTTCACAAATTTTCACTTAATATAAAAAGGTAATTCATAGATCTAGGGAAATTTGCCTAGTCTTGGGAGCACTGTTCGACGAGAACCCTGACGAAGCAAGTGGTTCCTCATTCAATGAAGAAGCACAGCGTGGCCTCAGACGCGTTGTAATTGGATAAAACATCACGTGACATCGCTACGACATTTACTAATGCAGTCCACCGCTCCTTTAACCCGGTAATTGTAAACGGTCAAGACGTGTACAGGCAATTTATCTACACCTGTGTGCGTGCGTGAGCGTGCGTTTGTGTGCGTGTGGGTCAGTGTCGGTAGCATAGTGAAAACGTCGCAAAATATAGCCAGCTCTTCGTTACCTTATAGAACCAATTCGTCTTTCTTACTTATTTTAGTGACGTGTATTGCAAGGAAGCTGTCCTGATACAGTTTCTCAGCGTGCTGTGACTAAGCTGCACTGCTTTCAAAGATGATATTTTATTCATGACAGACATAGGCGCCTTCGTTTGTCACTAAGGGCATACCGAATAGCTTAGTGAGTCATCCGGGCAAACCAAAGTTTGATACCACTTTAGAATATCGGGGTTATAACTATGATTTGTTGTGAAACTAATGCTGCCTTTCCGACTAGTCCGCCGAGAGAGCATCATTGCGCTTCCTTTCACAGGCGATTAAAGATATATTCGAAAAAAAAAGAATGAGGTGGTATAAATACAGTTATGTAGTTCGAGTTTCAGGATAGATTACTAGGGGAAATACTGGTGCTGCTACCACTCAGTCGCAAGAAATGACGCGTTTTATTTCTTAGGGTGCTACTCCATGAGAAGAGAAAGACTAGGAGAGAGCGTCACCTGACAATATAATGAAAAAATACAAAGGAAAGGCAAGGCGCCTAAGTTTTTGGCGCTCGCCACGTGAGAGGAAAGCGGTAGTTTCTAGTCGCCGAGCGAGTGGAGAGCGGGTGGTGTGGCCAATCGCGATGAGGGTGTAACTAAAAGGTACCGCGAAAGAAATCACGAAAGCTACGGCAACCACGGAGGGCCTATTTCACAAGAGCCGATGCACAGATGAGCCCTGATGGGTAACAGAGGTGGTGTCAGAGCAGATGAGGCTGGCTTGCCGAGGAAATCTAATCTTTTTCCTTACTCCATGGATGTTACGTAGTTGGAAACGGGGCATATCCCCTTCTGTGTTCTTCCTGAACGGCGCTGTACGACAGAACGGGTATTCCGTGGATGCTATTGTAGACAGTGAGAATTGGTACAGTTCAGTATAAGGCTTGCAAAGTGCAAACAAAAACTCACCATCCTTTTGAGGAGGCTCGTCTTTCTTGGCGTCTCCAACCCATTCTTTGTATATCCTGAATAAAAACAGACGAAAAACACTTAACCTTGCACTCGGCCGCGCAACGCTTGAAACAGCGAAGCTGGGCGATAGTAGCCCAGCATTTTCCGGAAGTGCGCGCGAACTTTTCACCTTTTTACTCATTATGATGATAATTTCTTTTCGCGCGTATCGGACTTACGGCCGTCACTGTACGTTGCATAGCGCAGCTTGCAACACTGACACCGCGTTGCAATGCCGACAAGTAGTAGTAGTGATTTTATTGAAGACGACAACGCGTTCCAGCAGACCCACTCCATGAATGCGTCTCTCTCTCTCTCTCTCTCGCTATCATTTCCTTTATCTCGCTCCCTATAGCATAGCGCGCAAAACCTCTTCTTCACCTCGCAGAGCATTGGCACGAGCGCGTGCGAACGCGCCAGCTGTGGACGAAGACGACGACGCTCGAATGCAATCATATGGTTCGCATAAATGCATGTTCTGCAAGCGTGGTTATGTTGCCTAGGCAATAAAGAAAGAAAAAAAAAGTTGTGTAGCCTAGTGGTTACGACGCTCGCCTTGGGACCGTGGGTACGCGGGATCGAATCCCGCCTCGGCAAGAAAGTTTATTCGTTTATTTCTTGATACGAACCACAAATTACGGCTGGCTTAAACAGCTGCGCTGTTAAAAATAAATTAGCACACAAAGGTTCGAACACTTTCTTTTTTCTTGAGTGCAGCATAAGCTGTCCTGCGGTAGTAGCAGAGAACTTAATGCCACTTGTTTATTCTAACCTAATTGATGACGGTAACAGTTTGTGTCCAGATCTACGCCACAGCAACGGCTCTTTCTGAGTTACAGATCCCGAAGGTTATGTTTTTGCTAGCTGCATGTGCCGGAAGCGATTGCAGGAGCCGGAAACACGGTATAGATGCCCACATTAGACACACTTGCCGTATGATATCGGAGGCGATGCTTATGCAGTGTGGATTGACAAGTAAGGGTGGCGATCTGGGTCAGTTGCTACATATTCTTGAGTATTAAACCAGTCAAAAGACGAAGTACAGAGAAGAGACATTACATTTCTTGTGCGACTCGTGTTGTGTACGAGCTTCCACTGAATTGTGAAAAAGTTTACATCGGTCAAACAGACCGGTGTATTAATGAGAGGCTGCGAGAGCACTACAATTCTTGGAACACCTCTGATGGAGCAAATTTTCCTCGCCATTGCCGGGAATGCGGCTGCGTCCCGCTTTTTTCCAGTGTTAAAATCCTTGGTAGAGGCAAGGGCAAGACGGAGCGTGAAATTCTTGAAGCTTACCATATCAGCATGCAAGGGGATAATTGCATCAGTACTACCTCTATCTGACTGATTCAAAAGGAACTAAGTTTCCTATCGCACTGGCGCTAGCAACGTGACCTATCGCAATCAACGTTAGTTTGTGTGTGCGGGTGTTGGCTCTTGAGCAGCGCGTGCAGCCTGGTTTTCCTGTGAGACAGGGTTTTTCAATAAAGCACAGTGTTAGTCCAGTCGTTGTGTGTGCCACGTCTCTTCTCTGTACTTCTTATTTTAACTGGTTTAATACTCACGAACTAAGGGTGCTAACAAAGGTAAATGGAACACAGTCTCACTTGATGTAGGCCTCCTTCATCGTAGCCACTGTCACTCCAATACTCTTAATTCCCAGCGCCGGGCCATTAGCTTCGAGCTCGCTGAACATGGCCACAAAGCCGTCTCGGTCCATCGTGTTGAGCGCGAACACCGCTTCGTTGTCTTTGTCATCGTCCAGAGCGGCTAGCGGTGCTGCCTTCAGTATCGCTGATAGGACTGCCTTGCTGTTGAAGACATTCGGGACCTTGGAGATGCGTAGCTTGTAGCCGACTCCTGTGGTGTAAAGCGCCGCATGTGTTTGAGCTCATTTAGTGGATGATGAGTATTGGAGTTTATTGGCGCAAGGGCCAGATGTGGCCAAAGAGCGCCATGGCAGCGTTACTAAGTTTGCAATGGAGCAATGGCTTCTGAGAAGTAGATGAGACGTGACTGGTTAAGAGGCCTAAAAATAGTCGCTGTAAAGTGCGTAAAATCTACATGTAATAAGCCTTTAGTGGATGATGGGCCAGAAACGAAGACGCTTCTCGTCGTGACGCATAAAAAGCACTGTTCTTGGGGCGCCGGCTCTGGCACTTGCTGTCAATCTTTTGTGACTGCAGGAGTGACGTGTCGGAGGTTCTTCACAAGTATCAGGATGCCAAATAGTCCGTACAAGCGTGACATCGCTTTCTTTTGTGAGTTAACTTTATATAGCGGGACTACCACTACTAAGCCTGACGATGAAGCTCGGGTGCCAACATCTACACGTTCAAACCTGTTTACGGTCCTTAATCGAGAGAGTTAGTATTATGTGTACTTACTACCGTTTACTGACTACTGTAATACGAATGACGTAGCCTGATGTAGCCGTTGTGGACTGATGTCGACATCTTATAACCAAAGTGCGCGAAATTGCTAATTATTGCAATACGCAAATTTGGCGTGCCTTGAGGATCGACTCACTGCAATTCAGCAAGTTAAATTCTGGGGTATTGCGTGCCAAAACCACGACATGATTTTGAGGCACGCCATAGTGAAGGACTCCGGAGTAATTTGGACCACCTGGGGTTCTTTAACGTGCACACAATCAACGGAAAACGGGCGCATCAAAATGCGACCGCCGCGGCCGGGATTCGATCGTACGCCGTCGCGTTTAGCAGCGCAACGCCAAAGCAACTACGCCACCACGGCGATTAATTTCGCAAGTGCAGCATGTTTATTGATCTAATTGAACGCCAACTGATTGAACGCCAACAAATGAAATTGAGGAGTTAATATGTGGTTATCAGAGAATTTCCCACTTCCACTTCCGAGTGCAATGCTCCGCTAAAAAAAAAAAAAAAAAAAAAAAAAAAAAAAAAAAAAGAAATAACTTTATCTACACTGCACTGCTCTTTAGGAATCAGTCTTAGCCTAAACACTCCGGTGTACGTGAGAACTTCCACTCTCCCGGCCAATTCATTCATTAATAGCGTGAGGTTAAGTTCTTACCACAAGCATCTTTGAGGAAACTTGGCGTTCCACAGCAGATGACGGTGCCGCTGTACATGACTATGATGCGGTCGCCTAGCGCGTCGGCCTCTTCCATATCGTGCGTGGAAAGTAGCACCGTTGTATTACCACGCAATTCTCGCAAGACCTTCCAAATGACCCGTCGCGTATCGGGGTCCAGTCCGACCGTCGGTTCGTCCAGGATCAAAACCTTCGTCGTGGGGTCGAAATCATCGTCACCGTCGTAAGATGAGAGGAAGTGAAAACAAATACTGTGCATGCAGTCATGGTGATTTTATTGCAGAACCGATTGAAATGCCACCAGGAAGAGTGCGTGGCTACTGGTAGTCGGCTCCCGTGTAAAAAAATGCTCGCGTACGTGCTTGCAACAAAAAACTCCTGGTGGCCGAGGTTAATCATGATTGCCCCAATACAACAGCGTTCCTCATACCCATGTACGTGTAGCTTGGGAACGTTAAATGCCATAATTTTCTTTTTTCTTTGAGCGAAGTCCACGACATATCCGAATCAATACTGAATGCTGGTGTCTGTATAATAATTTGTTCTAGGATGCGCTGCATACACTTTACGCTGCACAATGACATTTCCTGCATTTAATTCGGTTCTGATGGCACCCACGAGCAATATACGCCTAACCTCGTTATGAACGAGACAGGATATATAACGAAATAAAGGATATAACAGATTAAATGCAGTTCCCCTTGAAATCCCCATGTATCCATGTATAGATCCACGTATTTCTCGTTTTAATGAAGTAAAATTGTCGTGCCAATGGCTATAACGAACTAGATTTGCACCTGAAACCAAAAAAAAAAAAAAATACCGACCGTTGCGCACCGAGTGTATCGCTTTACGCTGGCTTCCGCATTCGTTCGGTGCGGCAGCTCAAAATTCCAGCGTCGAATACGCCGTCACTGCCGCGCGTAACCACGCGCACTGGTGGCCGCGCACAAGCAACGCTTCTTCCGCAGAGCATCTTTCTCGCTGCGGCGCCCGTCGAGTTCGTCATCTCAAAGGCCACGCCTAGCTGCGCCGCGCCACAAATCGATGAGAGAGAGAGAAGGAGATTATAGTTGGAAAGGGTGAAAGTTTGGGTTCAGAGCAGCGCGATAACTGTCTCTCAATAGAGGACACGTCAACCGCGCTGCCTATGGGGATGGGGACTGAAAGATACGAGAAGAGACACAAATCGATGATGCTTGCGCGTGGCGTGCTAAAACCCAGTGCTCCACTTATCTCTTGCGCCGTGCTGACGCAGCTAGGCGTGATCTCCGAGTTTGCACGAAACAGGCACGAGCTGGCGCGCTCACACAGCGGAGCCGCGGGCCACGAGAAAGAGGAGTATCACATAGTTTCGCTTTCCATTGCCGAATACGCGTCGGCGTATTCGTGCCGCGTTTCTGGCGCTGCGCCAAGCTCTGTCGGCCGTATACGTCGACATCTCCAAAAGTCATGGAGGTTGCCCGAGAATACCACCCCAGCTGGCCAGGTACGTAGTCTGCGCACCGTGTTCTGTGGCACGTGTTGCTCGAACTAAACTGACTTCGTTCGCATCACAGCCTGCTAGCTGTTCCTTTCGACCGCGTCGCTGTTTCACTAGTTTCACGACAATATGACCGAGCCAAGTGAAAAGCGGAAGCGAAAGAACTGTCGCGTCAAGCGCTAAAACGTCGCGTGTTGCCCACTCCGAAGAGTCATTTGCTACTGCTTTATTGAATTTTAATCGAATACGCGGCCGCGTAGCGGTTCGGCCGGTCGCGGTGCCGTAGTCTTCTTTGCACGTTAAAAGTTGTGCATATTGGGCCTATACTTCAAGGAAGGGCAATAGTCGGTATAATGAAGTAATGGCTATAACAAGGCAATTACAGCTTCCCCTTCAACTCCGTTTTAACGAGGTTCGAGTGTAGAAGGAAATCCTGAATATATCTAGCAGGAAATTTTATATATGGATATCTTGAAATAGTGGTTTCTGCATGGCGTATCGAGTCTAACGTGTCATGTAGATGTATAGAAGCAGCTTTACAGCGTTTAACACTTAGTCCCGAGGAACACTGATGTGCTCACGATGATAATGGCGTGCAGCCATGGCCTCCTTAATGAAAATATTGGCTCTCCGTTTCGTATTGCTCATGTGGAAACGCTACAGTTAGAGCTACCCGCAATCGTGAGAGCGACATCCTGACTGCGAGATGGTTTTGTGCTTCGTGTGTCCTGTACCCCCATTTTTTTTGTCCGCGTCTTCAAGCGCAAAAAACATTTCGCAATGCATAACCACTCGCCTAAATCACCACTTCGACATCCTGACGTTGTGCAGTTGATGAGATTCGGGTGAAGGAAGATCCGAGGCGCGAACGTCTATGAGGGCCTTGACAAGAAATAGCCATAAAGGTGCACGTTCTAACAAACGTAATGCGCAGGAAACCGCAGACAGGAGGTTGAAACATCGCGAACGAAACGAGCAATATTCTGATAGGTGTAAGCACGCATGCAGATTCAGTACTTGCGGTTTGGTGATGAGAGCAATCGCAATGCTCAGCTTCCGCTTCATCCCACCGGAGAGCTCACGTGGCAAAGCATCCACCTTGTCGGAAAGCTGCATGTTCTTTAGCAGCGTCGTTATGTTCGCGTTAATCGTGGAACTGGACATTCCTTTGAGCTAGAAAGAGAAAAGAGACACATGTTTGATCATGACATTTTATAATGGGTTTCTTATAGGAAAGAAGGGTAGTCAGCACGAGCCTGCGCTGGTAATGTCCCGAAGCTGCGCAGTGAGTTTTGAAGGACGCCGTTGTTGAGGGCTCCGGATTGATATTGATCATCCCTGCTTTTCTTTACGTGCACCTAAATCTATGTGCGTGAAATTCGTCCATTGCATTCGGGAATCGAACCCGCGAATTCGTGCTCAGTAGCAGAACATCAGCCACCGAGCAACTGCGGTGCGCCAGCAGAAATAAACTTTGCAGATTGATGCAAGTAAACTTTGCAGATGCTTACATTACACCGATAACAAATATAGTGACCTGAAGTAACTCATACTTATTCTACGAGCCCTCTTCAACGAGTTCCGTATCTTTGCTCGCATGACCAGATAATCAGTTGGGTAATGACGCTTTGCGAAACCCTTACACGAAGAAGCTTTGGACGATTAGGAGGGTAATCCTTTCTTTTGCAGCTTTGGAGCTGTAATTCGAGCTGCGATATTGTAACGGCGCGTTTGTATACACGAACAAGAGGTGAAGGAGCGGTGAAGAGAAGCAAGACGAGGACATTGCCCTTGGTCTGGCAGCCTCGCCTCATGCAGTGCATGCTTTAGCGCTGAGCCTTCTAAATAAACGCCTCCTGCCTTGTAACATTTCGTGTCACCGGTGTCAGCTTCGATTAGGTGTTCAAATTATTGCTAACTTTCCCAAACAACTCTACAGTTACGTGCGGTTTGAGATATACTTGTATAATAATCGTGGTCTTACCAGTCCGAAGTACGTGAGGTGATCAGATACCGTGAGGTCATCGAAAAACGCGTCGAATTGCGGACAAAAGCCCATATTTTCACGGGCCTCGGAGGTGCTCATCTGTCGTCCACCCACATGGACAGCGCCGCTGTCAGGCTGTATTAAACCTATAAGAGAATTATAGCAATCATGAAGCTCGAGCCAAGAGAGTTGTTCTGCTTCCTAGCAACATGCGGACGCCCATCGCCCTGTGTTCGTTTGACCGATGTTTGCCCTCGTTTACACGGGGGTATATTTATGCGTTAGAGAAAAGAAATCCTTTGCAATGTATGTTAACTTGAGCAACTCATACATCAAAGACAGTGAAGTTGTTTAAGATAACTCTCACACGTTTAGGACATACCATGGTTTTGTCTGGTTTGCCATTTCCCGAAATATACCCGCGACTTCACAAATGCTTCGTTAAAGCCGGTGCAGTTCCGTCGTATTTTATAATTGAGACTTTTCAAACGCATGAATATATCCGAGCTTAGTATTTATAAACTCTTCGCTATATCCAACAAACATACGACGCACGTTCCTTTGCGTTGCACCAGAGTTTCTATTCTGGGCATTGACAAAACTCCGCCCATGTTGTCAAATTCGCCAGCTTGTCAGCTCTGCATGATTGGCTCACAGAGGTGCTACGGTGTGTCTGATTGGCTCGAAAATGCCGCTACTACAGAAATTACATGTCCATTACATGTCCAGAATAGCACTAGAGTGTACTAGTACACTCTAATAGCACCCTGGTTCTACCGACGTCCGGTGTTTGTCCCCACGTCCCGACTGCCTTGTCATTCGACTGCTTCACTGTTTCGACGCAGGGCGGCGTTGCTGGCTTTGCTCTGGCCGACATTCAGTAACGACCACGCAGCCACGCGTTGCTGCCGTCCTGCAAAAACCGTTGTTGTACCTCTCCGAAAACCATTGCTCAGCTAAATTGGCTGTAAAGAACTCCGTGCGAGTGATAGTATCTTGAGACACATTAAGTCGCCGATTGACAAACGGTCGTTCTGTCCTATCTACACTTTGCAAATCGACAACTTAATTCGCGGTTAGCGTTCGTAAATTTACCATTGGTTAAAATGCCTCGCGCAAGCGGTCCGTGGCAGCCTACGTTTCGGGCCAAATCAATCTACATTATACAGAATCAGCGACGACATCCGCAGAGCTATGCTGAAGTGGACTCAGCAGTGAACATACCTGTGAATATGCTCATCAGCGTTGTCTTCCCCGCGCCGTTGTGCCCGAGTAGGATGGTCACTTGGGACTTGTGGATGGTCATGTTTACCTTGTTCAGGGCAATAATGCTGCCGAAGGTCTGGCGGGGGTAAAGCAAGGAAGTCATATGATGAACCCGTGACAAAAACGCGAAGACAGATTTTAGATTTTCAACAATGTAACATTCTTCCTGCGCCTTACTTAAGTGACATCTCGCATTCGGGTCCTTCGGAAGGTTCAGTGAACGGCGTATATCAACAGACTTTGTTGATATTCGTATAGCTTCCATATGGCTATCCATCTCATACATTTTAGATACGCAAAAATACTTGCGACATTCGAAGTCAAATTGCTATCTCGAACGTTAATGTTAGTTCGATTCGAAATTATCGCTCTTCGAACCGTTCTGTGCATTAGTGCCATGCACAAATAAGTGCGTGAAACTGTACGTAAGACATGTAGTCGACGTACCTTTACGACGTCCTTACAATTTATAATGATCTCGAAAGCTGGACGAGGCTGGAATCGTTCTTTGTTTGGGGCTCCTGGCAGCATTTCCGTGAACGTGACTTCCCTCGGCGACCAGTAGCCGGGCTGTGGGAATACAAGTTAAGTGCTGGCTTCTGGTGTTTGTACTTCCTGTATGGAAATGTATGTCTCGCGTATCGTGATAGTATACGTTTGAGATCATAGGAATCATAAGATTATGGTTATAAACGTGCTATAATGTCGGTACGAAACGGGGTGAAATATGGTGTAATAGCAATTCATAATTAGTGTTTGTACTGGCTCGTTCGTGAATAATCTTGTCTGAGGCTTCTTGTATGTCATATGTCCAATCGTGATATATATAAAAATACAGAAAAAGAAGAAAGACGTTCACCAAAATCCCCGAGGAAACAGAAGTCATTAGCCGAATCATGTGTATCACGTATGATGATACTACATTGGGGATAATTATTTATTTATTTATTTATTCAAAATACCTTACAGGCCCATCGAAGGGCATTGAGTAAGGGGGGCAACAGTAATTACAAGTTAAAAAAAAAAAATTAATAAAAAAAAGATACAGACGAAAAAAAAGGCAACAATACAAATATTACAAAAAGCAAAGAACAACATCTTTATACAATATTAATACGCCACGAATTCAAGTTATCACGGAATGTTTCGCGATTAGAGATGGATGCAATGTGATCCGGAAGACTATTCCAATGTGCAATAGCTCGAGGTAATGGTGATGAGTTAAATGCCTTCGTTAGACCATGAATGCGTGCAAAACTAAGTGCATTGTGAATGCGTCGAGATGTGCGCATAGGTGCATGAAGCGGCAAACAGTGAAATGTATTACTATAAATGTACCTGTGAAAAAGACATAAAAGAGCGATGACACGGCGAACTTCCAATGACTGAAATGTAAGGTCTTGCTTTATTCGGGTAACACTTTAATGATAGTCGTAGTTGCCAGATATGAATCTGGCTGCCCTATTTTGAACACCTTCCAACATACGGATTAGATAATCTTGATATGGTGACCATGTGGATGAAGCGTATTCTAATTGTGGGCGAACATAAGTAAGGTATGCTAATTTACGTACATCATAAGGTGCGTTGCGCAAGTTTCTGCGCAGATAGCCGAGAGATTGAGAAGCTTTCGATGAGACAGCTGCTATATGCGTTGTCCAGGATAAATCCGATGAAAGGTGAACGCCGAGATATTTGTACGATGGGGTAGCCGAAATTATGGTATCATCAATGGAATAGTGAAATACCGAGTTAGTGCGCTTTCTACTAAACGAAATTAACTTAAATTTTGAGGCGTTGAGGGACATCTGCCAAGTTACGCACCATCTGTTGGTTAGGTCAAGGTCATTTTGCAGTTTAGAATGATCGTCGAAACATTTAATATTGCGGTAGATGACGCAGTCGTCAGCGAACAACCTAACGGAGGATGAAAGGTTAGCGGGCAAGTCGTTGATGTATATTAAAAAAAGTAATGGACCTAGCACACTGCCTTGGGGGACACCGGACGTGACGTCGCAAAGGTTAGACGAAATGTTATTGACCACTGTAAATTGCTGACGTGAAGACAAGAAGTTACGAAGCCAAGACAGTGTTAAAGAATCTATACAAAGGGCAGACAACTTGGAGATTAAACGGCAATGAGGTACAGTATCGAACGCCTTAGCGAAGTCGAGGAAGAGGCAATCGGTTTGATCGTTAGTGTTCATGTTGAAGTGAAGGTCAGTTGTGAATTCGAATAACTGAGTGTCACATGAATAGCCTTTTCTGAAGCCATGTTGATTAGGTAAAATAAAGTTATTTGATTCAAGGTGATCGTAGATATGAGAAGCTATAATGTGTTCAAGAAATTTGCAGCTAATGCAAGTTAGTGAAATTGGACGATAATTACGGGGTGAGTGTCTGTCACCAGATTTAAATAGAGGAACTACCTTACCAATTTTCCAACCCACAGGCAGCTCGCCTTATGATAAAGACTGGTTAAATAGAGTACACAGAAAACGACTGGAAATACCAGTAGTATTAATTAGAATCATAAGTCCCTATGGTTACAAACGCGGTGTAAAGGCGACGGGAAAAAGGCGGTGAAACATGGTTTATTATCAAGTTATAATCAGTGTTAGCAGTGGTTAGTGCATGACGCTTGTTGTATGAGACATCTCGTACGTCCTGCGTCTAATCGTGCAAAAAAAAAAGAAACCCAAGAAAAAAAAAACATCTAACCAACCCTTTCCCTACCGGAAAAAGGCGGTAAGCAAAACTTGTCCTGGATGCACCTAAGCTAACCATGATGCGATGGCTGCAACAGTGAGAACGACATGACTGACGATATGCCCGCATTCCGCCGTTGTCGCTTGCGTTCGATATCTCGAGTTTGTTCGGCGGCGGGGTTAGCAGCATTCGCCCGCCCATTGCCGTTTGCGATTCTTGCTTCGAAATTAAATTGCTCCAAAATTAAGTATGTCCGTTACGGTAAGACAAAGAATGGCTCATACCCCCGTAAACGCGGCCTCATTCATTACGACGACAGAAGAGAAGGGAAATTCTACGCAATGATTAGCGGCAACGCAGCCAGCTGTGGAAGCAGACGATTATACGACGAACGCGGGAGCAGTGGTATACGAGCGCAAACCGAGAGGCACCAACGAGCCAGCTGCGGAAGAAGGCGAGAACGCTTGAGTCAGTGCTGATGATGATTGTTTTTTGCGTACACGGACGCCACCGAAATCGTGCCTTATAACAAGCTTCGCCTAAAAAAAAAAGGGGGGGGGGGGGGAGGTGGCAAAAAGATGCAAAGGTGTTCACCGGAGTCCGGGAATCAACAGTGGTTATTCGACCGCTCTCGCTCGCTTAATACATTTTTCCATCCATCCCTGTCGGAACATGAGCCTTTTGTTCTTTAAAAGTGTCACAGAGTGTCACCGCTACATTATTAGAGGAACACAATGCGACTTGGATACGTTAGCGAGCACTCTTCGCCTAAATAAGCCTTTCTTTTTGTCCCCAGCAGTGCTCAGTGCGATATGCCGAGTGTATATATACGATAGTACGAACTAATATAGTGTTTATCTACGCGTGCCTTTTATTGAACTGAACTGCAAACATTTTTCAGAAACATTATTTGCGTTCACACAGCCAAAATGATGTCAGTTGTTAACAGGTAAATGAACCTCAGATGTTATTTTTTTTTCGAATCTTACGTTTACAAACCGCGTGGTACGGTCCGTGGCACCGATAAGGTACAACCTCCCGCATTTTTAGCTATATCGCGTGAGAACGCTATAATATGGTCGTACGTCGTCCTGAAAGGAACTTTGCATTAGACGACTCTTTCACAGGAGAGTGCTTAGTGCACTTGAGAGTACTTCTGCCGGTCTCGCTGATTATCCCGCTTAAAGGCGCTAGAACGATGCGTGATAGACGCTCGCGCGATATAGCTAAAAATGCGGGAGGCTGTACGTCAGTGTCGCGTTACGAAGGCGGCACTAGTTTTTCCGATTTTTTGCGGCGAAACCTACAGAAATATTATCTGGTCTTCTTATTTTTTTAAACTATCGAAGACAAAATGCAAGCGTTCTCTTTTTATAAACGGTAAAATTGTCCCGGTGAGACCTGCCGAAATATATGACGTCACGAAGTGCTGGCTGGGGTGATAATTCAAACACAACGTCGCCCGCCTCTCCCTCCCTCCCTTCCTTCATCACCTGTCATTTACGTTTAGATGTTTTCGTTCTCGGCAAAATCGATAGACTAACTTAAATAATAGCACTCGTATACCAGATTACTCTGCCGATTTTTACGTTATGCTAACATTTACCTCTGTAATGCCCAAGCACAGTTTCACACTAAGAAAAAAAAGTTCACCGACGATTACGATACTTCCTAATGCGAAATTTGAGCGCAGCTCTAATACGTGTTTTCATTTCGCGATATATTGGCTGGCGCGAACAGCATGTCTCGTGCGGCACGTTACAAACGGAGCGAAGTGTGGGCGACTACCTCGCTAATCGGGAAATCGCGATAGGCGGCGCGTGGGCGCGATTCACAGCAGCGCCGCCGCAGACAGACCTCCACTCATGCAGCGCTTTGTTTGCACACAGACGACGCGCGCTACTCTGGCGCCATCTCGCAGCCATCGTCCCTGCAAAGCTCTCACGCTTTCGCCATACCCCCTCCTCCACTTTCCGCCTCATGGTTCTGCTGCACCCTCCTCCTCCGCTTTCCTCGATCCTCGCGCTCTCTTGATCCTCGCGCTCTCTTCGCTATCGCCGTCTTTCAACGCCCGCTGTGCTCCGCGTTTGCTTTCATCCTTGGCTGTGATCGTTCGCTCGGTTACGAGGTACGATGCCGACGCCGACTCTCGCCGACGCTTTTAGAGCTGCGCTCTAAAATTAGAACAATTGGTTACTGTTATGTTTAGCCGTAGTAGAGTGCATTTGTACAGAAAAAAAGAAGTGTTTGAGTAGCAAACTAATTAATCAGTAATTGGTTTGCTGAAACATCCACAACAGGGGGAAAACTCGCAGCAGCGCATCAAAAACACCATTACAAGCTATGCGGTTACTCTGCCGGGCTTTAACTATAACTTCAAGCGTGGCGCACTGTGATACATTGGGCATTACAGGGTGAATGTGCCCTAATACATCAATGTACTATAGCGCTCAATGTGAGCCACAGAACACGAAAGCACGTGGCAAGGCGGTCGCGCGTTGTAACCCGAATTAAGCGGGATAATACGTATCCAGCTTAATCTAGAAGATGCGTCGAAGATACGTCGGAATTAAGCACGTTTTACGTGGCTGCCGTACCAATCTTCGTCATGGAGGGGGTCATTTATCTTACATTCCCAGTTCTACAAAATGACATATGGAAAATTTCGCCCACATTAGCATTTCCGTATGCAGCCAACTACTTCGTCGAACCGCAACTTGAGCAACGACGTTAACGCAGCATGCGACAGTAGTTTAAAGGGACAGTGAAATAAAAAATAAAATAATTTGGGCTATATTTATAAGCGATGCTTCTAGAATGCCAAGAAACCACTGTTACCGTGTGAAAATGCTTGAAAAACCAGAGGAAAAAACACCTACAAAAATACCAATAACAAAAGATGGGTTCCGTTGCCGCGATGAATTAACAACACACGTGGTGTCATGAATTTTGACGGCGTCAGCTCAGGCGTACCTAATTTTCATAGGTAAATATTAAGTGCATTATTTATTTATTTATTTGTTCATTTATTTCAGGAGCACTGCCGGCCTCTCGAGTGGGTCATACATAACAAAATACACACAGATATGGAATACAACAGTAAAACTTGCGCAAGGCAAGTCCAGAAATGCAGATGTTACGAAGAACTTGATTCATCACCGAACACCAGTGCATCAAACTTAACATTTTGTTGCTTTAGAAGAATTGTAAAATTAAAACGCTAGCACTTATGCATTACCGACGTATATTATATTTTAATAGAGCCAAAGACTGAACTTAAAAAATTTACAGAACACTTACGGAGCCATAATGGCAAAAATATGAGAAAAGTACTTTGAAATACCTGTCGTCACAGTGATGTACCGGCGCTAACGGTTTCGGCGTGAGATCTAAAAAATGGTGCTTTATTTACATTATTTCCATTATTTCCGGCTAACAACCAACCTATTGCCACGACATTAGCGAATATATAGTTTCGAAAGAATACTTGCTGATAATCAGTATACTGATTCAGTGTTCCTCTTTAGAGTCCCTTTAAACAGAGCACCAGAAAATGGTCGTTTGATGTTTTTTTGGTATAGCGAATAAAGAGGGGGGGGGGGGGGGGCTCTTTTGTGTGTCCGCCGAACGTACCGTTAGGAAAAATAGCGGGTGTTGTGGTCTCGACGTAGCCCAAGGAAGGACCTTCGACAGGTAGACGATCATGACGACGAATACGCAGCAGCTGGTGCCCATGACTAACCACATTTCTTGGACAGTAACACGGTCCATGCTCAGGGCAAACGTGTTAATGATGTCCCAGCCAGCCGATTCTTCATCATCCAACAGGCGTGGTGCATGTGCGAAATGTAGAGATCATGATTAATTTCTCACATGTAATTTTTTTTATTACAGAAGATATAAGCATCTAGTGTATTAACACGGTGTCTCATCTAACTTTACCCAACTTTACGACTTTACGCAGTAATGTTAAGAAATTGCCGTTTTGAAATAAAAGGACGGTTCCTTTGGAGACCCGCAGTCAGTCTTGACGATCACGGGCTGTTGTGGTGATACGTGTTAATTAGTCCTTAATTAACAAACATTAACTGATTTTTAAACTTATAGTTTCAATGGTTTCATCGAAATTACGAGCTTTTGGATCGGGAAAAATGGAGTCGCTGTCACAGCGCGCTGACTGCCCGCAGCTGGGTGAGGTAAGCAGAACGTCACCTCGAGGGGCACGGCTTCGCGCTTGCTGTAGCCCCCCAATTTCAGTTTCGCGCGCTCTAATAGCCGAAATTCTTGACGTGCCAGCGTTACGCAGGTAGTCGCATACAACTGCGATAGGAATTATGTGGACACTCCAGGTGCATTTGTGCCGTCGCCGTGAGGTTCCGTATAAAGCCCACGGGCGATAAAATCGTCGCCGCGCACCGTATGTGCGAGCGAAGGCGTGCGAGGGTGAGCCGGCGATCGCGGCTCGTTCTGTATGCGCAACGCGCGCCCGCCCGGGATGGGGTAGCTTGAAAACCATCTGCTGCGGGGACAGAGCCCCCCCCCCCCCCCCCCCCCTCCCGCCCTCCACATGGTCGTCACTACTGGCGGCATGTCTCCGAAGGAACGGTCCTCTTATTTCAAAACGGCTATTTTTAAATATTTAAAATCTTCGCAGAAACGCGCGCTATATTCAGGTGCACTGTAGGAGGGCGCGACGGAAAGCATGCTGTCGGCCATACTTGGAGGAAATCGAAAGAAAAAGTGAATTTTTGTTTAGTAACGTAATTATTTAACAATAATTATACAGCGTCTGAAGTCTTACATTTTGGCAATAACTTCCAATGAGCACGTTGCAGATTGTTCTATGCGCAAACCCTATTCAGCGGGATTTAATTTCCGGCCACTTGTAAAATGAATTTTTTTTCTACTTCCTGGAGAGTATGGGAAGTATGAAAACAACGAACAAACAAACAAGCAAATTCACGTGAATGCATGCCTGAACGCCACTAATGCAGTACTCGCAGGCTTTGTAATGCTTGGAATGAATGTCATTTGCCTATTTAGTAATTTTGCACCCTACACTGCAAAATAATTTACGGTCTTAAAAGTGAATAAGGGAATAATAGGTCTAACTCCCACCATTACATCATAAAGGGTGTGAGTTATGGACCAATTTACACCCTTATGCACTTTTAAGGGTGTAATTTATTTTACATTGCAGTGCTCATACACCCTCAGCAGCACGCACAAGGCATTTCACGCCTACCCTAATGCGGCTGCGTCCCCGATACAGCATGCATACCCAATTTAATTAGGGATTTTTTGTGACGATGAAGAGAAGGCTATACAAAAGCGGAGTTTCTGCACTGTGAAACTGTGCCAAGTGAGTCACAGTTACACAGAAAAATGAGTCATATTTAACGCTCATTTGCGTACTTCATCTTATTTTGCTGTTGTAAATAAGGTGAAATTTCGCTTTCCCCAGCTTCAACTAACGCCGATGAAAATGAGGGACTTTTTTCAAGAGCGCTCTTACTTGCACGCGCTTGACCTCTGTAAACTCCGTTTTATTGCCACAGAATGTAGTTCACGAGTATAGGCGTTTTGATTTTACTTCGTCATTTCACTTTGAATGACACCTATACCAACTACGATGTTAGAAGCCAGCTCTTGTTACATAATTCACCAACGCACGTGAAATTCTCGTCCTTAAGCGGGCGAAAAGAAGTAAAGAAAGAAAGAAAGAAAGAAAGAAAGAAAGAAAGAAAGAAAGAAAGAAAGAAAGAAATCTCAGGTTTCAATTACCCAATGGTTCACAAATGTTATGCTTGATTTTTTTCCCCACCATCATTGCGATAATGACCACTTCCAACCCAGCAGAATTTTCAGAGTTGTGCAACCAAGTGTTACCGAAAGAAAGTAAAATGTAAAAGCGTACTTTCGAAGTCGTCGAATATGCCGATGATCTTCATGACAGTACTGAAGGCCACATTGGGATACAAGGCCGTGCGAAATTTCTCTAGTCTGCTTTCGCCGAGGTACACGTACAGAGAGTGCTTAAATAGGGCGCTCAACTTGTCGCCGTCGCAGGTGGGAAACATGAAATAGACTGCAAATCCTATCACCATTGCCCATCGACCTGAAAGAGAGAGAGAGAGAGAGAGAGAGAGAGAGAGAAAGACAATAGTTCACTGCAGAAGAAAAAAAAAAGAAAGACTGATTTTTGAACCAAACAAATGTTACTGCGGAAGCTGCGACCGCTGAGTGTGACAGGAACAGCGAGAAAAAGAAAAAAAAAAGGGGGGGGGGGAGGGGGCATGACTAGTCCACGATGGCTGTCCAAGTATGCGATTAGCCGAGATGCGTTATGCATGAGGCGTGTATGAACCACCGCGAAGTCAGTGGTGCGAAGTCCTTTGCATGGCCTCCGTGATTGCAGCGGTGGCGCGCTGGTCGTACGAGCGTAATACGAGCAATGTAATGCTCGTATTAGGCTCGTACGCTTAGCCACGCTTCCCTCTCGCGCTTCCCCCTGGACATGCTGCGCCAACTAGCGGCGCGCGCTCAAAGTCCGGGCGTAACCTCAGAGATTCGTGGTGCGCCGGCGCGTGCGCACACTGAACATCTTCCTCCCCGCAGGCATTCGCGCTCAGAAGCGTCAGGCTGCCGTGCCTGAGGAACCCGTGGAGAGTGTTTTCGATTTCGCCCAGCACCAGATAGATTTTAAAGGACTTTAGAATGGTCTACTTATGGGAATGACAGACATTCTTAGACTGCACCGTCTTCGAGATCGGCGCACGAAAACTGTTAGATGGGTTAGACAACCGTAAATTAAGCTGGTCTCAAAATGCCAAGAGTGTTATTGGCATTAATAGTAACAAATATGTTTGCAAGTAGTGGCATCGAAACGTATGTTGTACCCCTGGAAGAAGAGTACATTTCGAGAGCAAGCACCAAAAGGCAAGGAAATATTTAGCAGTGTAAAAACGTGACGCAGACGCCGTCACCGACCACAGCACCGAAACTTTCAGAAGCCACAAGACCTCTCCCGCGACAGCACATGCGTTTTGAAGTTCGGCAGCGAACGCGCCCGGTCGAGAACAAAAAAGCATAGAGTTTCCTGCAATAACTCCTTGCGAGAAAGTATTCACTCTACACACGTGTGTGTGTCATCCCTTTGTACACCTAAACCCGGCTGAGGTTTCACATCTCGACCGCTAACATCACGTTTCGCACTTCTGATGGCGTTCTGTCTCTATTGGGAAAGTGAAGTTTCGCATATTGTAGTGCGCGCGCGCGTACGATCCCGGTTTAATTTAGGCTCACGGTTTCATCAAAGAACTCGTTGCAAGTGTAGCAATCGCGTGTGCCTCGTTCGCCTGCTTGTGTTATATTTACTGTACAGTTAAGCATGGTCGAGTCGGAGAGAGCGTGAGGTCATGCCACGCCTCGACAAGCCACTTCCATCTATGACGCCTCCCGTCCTCTCCATAGACCCCTTCGCCTCCTCCACCGCTGAACGGATGGGAGGGAGCACACGGCAGCAGCCACCTCTATCCCTCAGTGCGATACGCAAGCGTTGACATGCACCGCGCGAGCCGACTTAGTACTATAAGGTCCCGAGATGTACCGCCTCGAAATACCCTCTCCTGCCGTATCAATGTGATTCGCCTTCGTAGCGCACTACATGCCGTTTACATGAATGCGGTACGACGTTAAGTGGGACGCGACGCGCCAGTTGTCGCTTTTATTCTGCACGTCGCTCTATTCTTCCTCCGTGAAAATAGCGGGCATTGCCTTCGACTCACCAAATGGAAAGACGCAGGAGACGAGAAGGGCCAGCAGAGTGTGGCAGACGGTGAAGAGCGCGAAGGAGGCGAACACGAGGGAGGCGTCCGCGTTTTCCAGGTACGACGTATTGTTGGGATTTTGCTTGTACACACGGATGAACCGGCGCGCGTATTCTGACGGCCCGTCACCTTTCAGGTACGGGTTATCTGGCTCAGTCGGACGGTACGGAACTCGCTGAAGGAAAACCACTGAAGTTGCCAGGGCTGCCTCAACCACAGTCAGGGGCAAGGCAGAGAGAAAGTGGCCCAGCCAGAACTGGTTGGACGAGAGCCCCATCATCTCCTGCATGTCCTGAAAAATAAAATAAAATAAATAAGCGCAAGAATAGAAAATCACCGCCCAAGCACTCCGTACAGATGGTTAACCAGCGAAGCTGAAACGTGCGGCCCCGGTGTTTATCACTGGGCTAATCCCGATGGTAGATTAACGTCTTTCTCAATTATTGGTCCCGTCTTTGTGTTTCTTAATGAGATTACACACACGTTCGGCTGCGACGGAGAAAACGACGTCGCTGACGGATATATGCCCTCAGTCCGCCGTTGTGGCATTGCCGCTTGCGATTCTTCAAAACGAAATTGCTTCAAAATTAAATCTGTTCGTCAGGTAAGACAATGAATGGCTCATACCCCCGTAAACGCGACCTCCGCATTACGACGACAGGAGAGAAGTGAAATTCTACGCTGGAATGATGAGCGGCAACGGAGCCGGCTGTGGAAGAAGACGACGACGAACGCGGAAGCAGTGGCACGAGCGCGTTCGCGCGGTTGCGCCGAGGGGCGCCAACGTGCCAGATGCGGAAGAAGACGACGACGCTCGAGCCATTGCTGATGATGATAGTTTCTGCGTACAGGTGACGGACGGACGAATCGGCTAGCCATATACAGCTTCGCTGTAAAAATCGGGCAAACGTATGCTCTACTACCATTGGTACACGAACCAATTACGGAAAGTACACCAGGAACTTCTCAGCCATGAAAGATTAGAATAGCTTCACAATCGACGTTACTGTTTTCAGTCTATTTTTTCTTCATACAATGGCGCTCCCTGATGTACTTCACCGGGCAGGATGTCGTAGGAGTTTTGCTGTGATGTACGCCGTGTGTGTTGAAGTGTGCGTGTTACACGTCTCGTACGAACGAGATAATGTGACGACTGTGAGCGCCATTCAACCGGCGAGATTTTCGTACCTTGAGGCCCGACACGATCTCCGTGGTGACGTCCCGTACGCGCCACACCAGGGGAAGGCAGAAGCCGACTGAGAGGGCAGCAAAAAATGCGTTCCGGTAACCGTGGATCTCCTTGACCGGCATGTCACCGGGAAGCTTACCGACGTACAGCTGAAAGTGAACACACAGTAGGAGTTGAAATACTGCGCCACTTTTCGCATGCAGACGGGAACAAGGCACCGTACGGCGGGAGCCGCCAGCGTGGCCGTGTGATGAGAACGCAAAATCCGACTACATGATGAAGTCACAAGATCCCTTTGCAAAATGAGGGCGCGCGGAAATCTGGTTGTACGTTGTGCAATGAGACGTCTTCCTTTAAATATCGGCTAACCAGTACTTGTAGATTACGTATTGTGCAGTTGTAAAACGGTCACTTTTATGGCCCGAGAGAAGGCTTGGCAGGAAGAGAGAAAACGCAAAACAGACTTGTGGCGACACCACAGTGAAATTCCCGCACCAACCAGCTCTCCGCCACGTGATGGCCGGTTTGTTTTTGGGGGCGATATGCACTGACGTCATCGATGGCACCATGTTGTTGTGCAGCTCGAACATTGAAAAGCTCCGCTTTATATAGATCCGCGTACCTTCAGCAGCACAATTCAAGCTGCGAATATGGCAACAAAATGTCGTAGGTGACGTCACGTGAATGCTTCCCATAAGAACGTCTTAACAGGAAACAGATGCTCAACCTAGTAAGTTCTTGCGAAGCTTTCTGGGACTTGAATCAAAATACACGGTCATGCCTTTAAATTCATGACATCAGCCCTTACAGAAATCACAAAAATTATGTTGTATTCCATTAAGTCTTATTGCCTTCTATAGACTTCCTGTTAAGATTCAATTGTGCGCCAAGGATAATTTTTTTAGGGACGCTTATCTCTTGGTGCTGTGGAGTCGCTGGGCAATTCAAGGTTAGTAAGTAGATTTATTTTGCCAATTGAATGAAATATAGATGTTTAAAGGAGAACGCTCTGAATGTGTAAGCTGATTTAGTGTTTTTGTATGCTGGCTTTTTTACTGCTCACGTGGTGAAGTTTGAGTAAGCTTAACTTACTTTGGGCGCACTTGGAACTGTACCATGGAGGCTCATGTGAGCACGGTCAATGAGCGCCTGCCAATAGTACATTACATCTGCACGAAAGAAAAAAAAATCAAGAAAATACTGTAACAGTGGTGGTGGGGAAAAGTAGTAAAGGAAGCTCCTCTTTAACCAACAAATAAATAAGCGAGAAAAATAAACATTTGTGCAGCGCGCCGAATGACACTTTTGCCACGGCCAATCAGCGCTGCAGCCGGTAGCCCAGTGAAACCACACGTGTATCTAATTTCAGGAATCACCAGCCGTTTGTGCGCAGGCGCGAGCACGAGCGGGTGCGAGAGAGAAATGCTGGGGGCATTTGCTCCTTGAATGTCTGACTGCCTAGGCATTACGGAGAAGTTTTTTTTGCTCATTTTATATGCGTTTGTGCCTAGGCGTGCCGGAATTGCGGGGTGAGGTCGTCTGTCTGTGTGTTGTTGCCGTGCGTCGTCCATAAGTTTTCCTCGTGTGTCTCCTTGGATGTTGCTGGCGCAGTTCAATGGCGTTGACGATTGTTGGCGAGATTGCGCGCGCTGCAGCCATGCCCATACGCGAGTTCGTATGGGCATGGCCAGCGCCGAAGCTGGCTCCGACGCTGGCTGCCGGCGCGGTGAACCAGACGAAGCAGTGGGCACTGACGCTCCATTTGGTGATATGCTGCGTCTAAATTAATATACGTCGGACGTACGCGAATACTAGAAGCTAAAGGTACGTCGGACAGACTTTCTCGCGCCTGCGGCGCTCGTGCTGAATCGGTCATGCCGGATTATACCTCTCCCGCGCCTTACGGCGCTCTACCTTCAAAATAACATCAATGATTTTCCCGGAGGAGCAGTGCCAGGCTTTTCGTATGCTGCTCTCCGCGACTTTTCAAAAGCAGTTAGCAAAGCAGGTAAGTCTGACGTACCTTTAGCTGCTTTGCTTCCGTTTCGCTGGCTCCGCGGCTCCCGCCTACCGATTATTACACATGTTTTTACAGAAGGACGTTTCTTTAACTCAAAGGGAACCATTAAAAAATCGCCAGCCCTTCCCCTGTTGAGAAAATTAATGTAAGCGAAGCTTATCGTGTGTGATGGAGGTGATGCATGGTTAAACATGGTGGCTGAACCTTTCAGGCGCTACCGGGTTCCACTTACACGGGCGGCGTACTCGCGAGAAAGGTTTATAGAGGCACAGAAGCAGGGATGTTTGAATAACACATTTTTTAAATCGTATAGAAAATATCAACTTCGAATACTGTTCCTATTTATAAACAAACTGCAATTTGAAGGCCGCGTGGAATTCACTTCGGCAAAGAAGTCGCAGTTTCGCTTGAAAGGTGAAGCATTGATTCCCATAGCAAATTATTAGACAGCGCTATACACAGTGAGGCTAGCAGTTTTAACAGCTGTATAATAAATCACAGCATATCCACGGGGTGAATGATCATGAGTGGGCGAAGCTCCGGAGGGAATCATCGGATCTCCCGCTTAAGGGGACGCTAGCACAAACGCGTTAGAAACGTGCAGTACTCTCTAGTAAGGGGGAGCGGCCACAGCGTCTTACGCAGCCATTTACACATGCCGGAACGTGCACCGCGTTTGCCGACGCCATCACATGAGTGCTGAGAGAGTATACCCCCCGTATTCATAAACGCTCCTCGACTTGAACTTGACTTGCCACCGCTTTGGGCAGCGCGTTCGAAACGCGTTGAAGGTAAGGCGGAGAGGCCACAGCGTCTTACACCAGCTTCTTACACGGGCTGTAACGCGCTAGCACAAACGCGTTAGAAAAGCGCTAGAAACGCGGTCTTTCGTTAATGTTGGGTATTTATTGCCGCCGTGGTGCGTGTGTCCATGTCCGCTTCGTGGCGTAGTGGGCTAACGCCGCGCGCTCGGAAGCGAGGGGTCCCTGGTTCGATTCCGCGTTACGGACACAACTTCGGATTTTTTTCTCATTTTTCTCAGACTGGTTACACACTACTGGTTACACACTACTACTACGACGACGGGGACGAACGGGTGCCGCTATAAGGAGCTTCGCCCCTAAAATGCTGTAAATGTTCGCTTACTAACTAAACTGACAAGCATGGTGCCACGCGCGCACACGCAAACATGAACACATCTCACTCGATATCCGCGGATGCTCGCTTTGAGAACGCTGGCGTGATCAAGGGCGGCAGCAGCGGCGAGCGAATTCCCCTTAGTGGGCTGCCTCTTGCCTCAACTCTAACTAGGCGCGCGAGAACACAGCGCACACGAAGCCATCACCTTAAGTCGGCTAGCCTTCGAACCCACCACAGATTACCTCCATGAAAGGATGTGCACGGCCGCGCTCAGCCGCGCCATGGGAAGCTGAAGTAGAAGCGTAGATACGCTCTACCATGCTACCCTCCTTCCCTAGCGTGCGAAGGTCTCCCCGCTGGCCCCCCCCTTGCGCGCTTAATAGGTTTGGCGCCCAACCTCCTCGCCTTCCTCCCTTGCGGGCGCGAGAGAACGCCGTCGCACCGAGCCACCATCTTTCTCGGCTCACCCTCGCATGCTGTTCCTCGCGCCTACAGCGTACGGAAATTCGCCTTGAGCATCCATATCATTTATATCAGAATAAAAACGAGGCTTGTTTACATCATTTGATAGATGTAACGTCGTTTCCAAATGCACGTCCCGTCAACCGAGAAGCTTGTAAAGAATTAGAAAGAGAGAATCACGTGACCGTATACGGTGCATCATGGCCATGGAAGCAATGAAACGTAGTTCCCGTTTGGAAGTGCCGTGTTCGTTGATGGAGCAAAGGTTATATAATACAGCACATCGCTATATAGGGATGCAAGCCCGCTGAGGTTGTCGAAGTAATAAATTGCCTTGCTTAAATCGACAAAACCAATTCGCAGTCTGTCTGAACGTGGGGCAAGCTTATTTTATGACAGGAAATTACTTAGCAGTAGTTAGCTGCTTCATGCATTCGCAAAGCAACTACAGCGTCTCTGTGCAGCAACCGCGGTGTACCTGCGGTGGAGTAGTTTGGAGCCGTCACTGCCACTGGCAGCGGTCTTCCTCTCTGTATACATCTCCCTCCCCTTCCACCAAGTGCTGTTGTTCGTTTATATCCGCACATAAGCGAATATATGACAACACCAGATAGCGAATTTTTAAATCGAATTCGAATCGAACGTGCCAAAGGCTATTCGATGCGCGTACTCGAAGTTTCAAATATTCGCACACCCCAATGCGTTATAACGCGCATGTGGCAAAGCGTGTTGTTCGGGCAAGACTTCGTAACTTCGCTTTCTGGCCAAAGATAAAGCGAAATATTGCCTAATCATTACTCGTTATGTTCGTTGCGCAGTAGTTCTCAAAAGCGCGGAAACATACGCGAGTGACTTCCTTGTGTAGGCTAGACTGTATTCGTTCGCTACCAGACGGCGCAACATGTCCCTACGATACGCGTAATTGTGTGTGTGACGCAAGCGTGTGTGTGTGTGACGACATGGGCAAGGCGACGGCACGATGGCGATTGCGTGCCGCCAACGGCGGTGTCATTGCTGAGGATATATTGGTGTGCCAACTTGCAGTCGTAAAGGCAGCGCACTCGTGGACACAGTACTGCTTCGATGTTCGCCCGTGCGTCCACAAGTACATTGCCTTTGCGACAACAATGAATCTGCCATGACGACCTCGATTTATTGTGATCCGACGAAGAAACACCACCCGTTTCGTTACAGCCTTGGTCGACCCCGAAGCTGACGTTTGAAAATCATTGCTGTCACAAGAAAATGATGAAGCAAACAGGGGCGCTCGTTTTTATAAGCGAATTGTTGCTGTGCCACGCGACGCACGGGGCAAATCGTCTCAAGGCTCGTAGCTGCCACGTAGGAAAGCGAGGGATAAGCTTGTTATTCACTCGTGCCATGCATTCGTTTGTGGTCCAATTGGCCTCACACATTAAGTCACATGCGGATGTCTGAAACCAGTGATTTGTTTCTTTGCGTTATTATGATACTATATCTAGCAATACAATTGGCGGCCTAATGGCTAGACCCGACCGCTATAAAGCTCAACCCGGCTGGCGCATACTGATCATTGCGGAGGCCGGGAACGAGTCGACGCAGGAGCCTACACGCATACTGAGAAGTATATGGTAAAATACTGAAAATGCGTCGCATAAAAAATTGTTGTCGCAGTTTCACCCGAAAGGCGAAGCATCAATTGCGATAGCAACTTAGTAGAGAGCTATACGAAGTAAGGATAGTAGTTTTATCCGCTGTACAAACTTGGACATGCAGCAGCACCGGCAACACACAGCACTGTTGTCGACGCCGTCGGCGTTTTGCCCGCGTTCGCACAAAATGCGTGCGGCGTTGGTGACTGTTGCCGGAGCCTCTGATATAAATAGGCACTTGGTGATGATAAGTGGTTCTTGAGGGAAAGGGAAAGGTTGGCGCTATCTTCTGCAGCCCTTGAGGGAGCACGGCTCAGCGCCAACGGGGAGGGGTAAGTGGGAGCGAAAGAAGGGATAGAGTGGAGTCGCCATGGCTGGGCGAAGCAAAACCGGCAGGCATAGGCGGCACGTATCAGGCCGAGATGGAAGGCCTTGGTGTGCTGCAGAGTCTGCAGGGGTGTTGTGCCAGGCCGGTCAGGCCCGGGGTGGGGTGGGAGGCCGTGAGGCCTTCCCGCTTGTAGAAATGTCCTTAGAGGCGTGCGGAGAGCCCTGACGAGTCAAGGAACTCCACGACGCCTCGAAGTGCAGAAAGGTGGTGTCGGCCGGGGAAGAGGAGATCTTCCTCCTTGCCAGAGGGGAGGCCCAGGCGGCGGAACTCCTGCAGGAGTGGGCCCCGCTGCTGGAGGTACGCCGGGCAGGCCAGCAGGAGATGTTCGATCGTCTCCGGCTCCCCGCAGGAGCTGCAGGCCGGGGACGTCGCTCGTCCCAGTCGGTAGCTGCGTGCTGCCGTCCAGCTGCAGCCGATGCGGAGCCGGAGAAGGAGCGAGGTCTCCCTGCGAGCCAGGCCTCGCTGGGGGAGTGGTCGTGGGGGGCATCCCAGTGCCACACGTTTGTCTGGGTGGTGGGTCGCCAGGTGTCGCCGCAGCCTCAGTCCAGTGAAGTCGCCCTCCGTCACGGCCCGACTGAGGGGCACAGTGGTGTGGTGGGCGTCCTTCGCCAGGGTGTCGGCTGCCTCGTTGCCCGGGATCCCTACGTGGGCGGGGATCCAGTGCAGGGACACCGGGTGGCCTGCGTCCTGCAGCGCTGTCAGCCGGGTAGACAGCAGTGCGACTCCAAGGCTGGCGCTTTCTGGCCTCTGCAGGCCGAGGAGGGCTGCCTTGGAGTCGCAGAGGATGGCCGCTGGTACCCCAGGAAGCTCCTCGGAGAGTAGGTCGACGGCCAGGTGGAGGCCTGCCACCTCCGCTGCAGTCGAGCTGGCGTGTCTGGGCAGTCGACACTGCCTGCTCTTCTGCAGGGCTGGTGCCGTGCAGGCCGCCGTGGCAGAGCCGGTGTCCGGTACCACCGAACCGTCGACGTACACCAGGAGGTGGTCTCCGAGGGTCTCGTCCAGGAGGCAGGCGGCCGTCTGCTGCAGGGCGCAAGCGGGCGAGCGCCTCTTCGAAATCCCGGGCAGCTGCGTGGCGATGGGGACAGGAGGCCTCTGCGGTGGGGGCAGCTGTACCGCATTCGGCGGTGGGTTGCCAACCACCTCCTCGTAGAGGCGGCACAGCTGACCCATCCTTGAGGAAGGCCGGGACTGGAGGCGACGCAGCAGGCCTCTGCCATCAGGAGCATGGTGGAGGCGGTCGACGTGCCTCAGCCCCTGCTGCAGGAAGAGGAGCGACAGGGGCCATGCTCCAGCCTCCGCAAGGGTAGCGGCAATCTGGGAGCTCCGGGGGACGCCCAGGCAGAGTCGGATGGCCGCCCGGTGCTGCAGCTCCAACTTTTCGAGGCGGCGTGGCGGCAGCTGCCACCAGCGGGAGGGCGTACCGCAGGCGTGATGTGGCCTGCCGCCTCGTAGAGCCGCAGGGCCCACTTCACCGAGCAGCCCTCTCCATGAGCAAGGAGCTGCGACACGGCCTTGCGGACCCTGATGGTCTGGGTCTGCATGGCCCCGACTGCCGGTCGCCAGGTTAGCCGGTGGTCGATGCGCAGCCCAAGGTACGACACAGTCGTACTCCATGGGATGCGCACGCCTTCCAGCTGCAGCCGGGGAGCTGAGCGCCGTGCCGCTGCTCTCGGGTGGACGAGGAGGGCCACCGTCTTCCCCGTCGAAACCGAGAGTCCGATGCTTCCCAGGTAGGCGGCCGTGGTGTCCAGGGCTCTCTGGAGGGCCAGGCACACGTGGCGGCTTGACTGCGGCGGTCCCCGCACCCACAGGGCGATGTCATCCGCGTAGATGGAGCACTCCACCTTGTAGTGAGGGTCGGTCGGCAGTGCAGCAGGCAACCGGGCCAGGGCGAGGTTGAAGAGAAACGGGCTCACCACTGACCCTTGTGGTACGCCTGCTGCGACCGGACGGGGAGTGCTCCTTGCATGGCCCACGCGGACCCTGAGGGTGCGGTCGTTCAGGAACGATGACAGGAACCGCCGCAGGTTGCCGCCAATGCCCAGGAGGTCCAGAGCCTGCTGGACGACCGCATGTGGGAGGCCATCGAACGCCCCCTTGACGTCGATGAGGAGGAGCATGGCGAGGTCTCCGCTGGCCCTGGCGTCCTCCAGGGTGGAGACGACGTCTGCGATGGAGTCCGCAGTGCACCTTCGGCGCCGGAAGCCTGTCTGCTGGTCCGCGAGGAACCCGCAGGCGCGGGCCACCCATTCGAGCCGTGCCAGAGCAATGGCCTCCATCACCTTGCAGGCAGCGGAGGTGAGAGAGACCGGTCGGTATGAGGACAGCTCGTTAGCCGGCTTATTGCTCTTCAGAATGGGGGCCACGATGGCTGTGCGCCAGGCCTCCGGCACCTGTCCTGACCACCAGATGTTGTTGTAGCAGTCGAGCAGGCGTCGTTGTTCACTGGTGGCCAGGTTGCGGAGCATCTGGAGTGTCACTCCGTCTGCTCCCGGTGCACTGCGACGCTTGCCCCTCCTCAGGGCCGTCTGCAGCTCGTGGAGAGTCAGTGGGTCCTGGCAGATGGCCGCGATCTGGCTGGTCGCCCACTCCGGATGCAGCTCCAGCAGGCAGGTAGGCGGGTTGGCAGGGGGAAGTCCGACCGGCAGGATGGCCGCAGCGAGGGCAGCCGGGGGGGCGAAGTGGTCCGCTAGCAACTCCGCCAGGGCCGCCTCGCTGATGCCCAGCGAGATAGCCACCGCGAGGACGGGGTGGCGGTTGACCTTCCTGCCGGTCAGGGACTTTAGGAGGCGCCAGGCCAGGGGGCCCTTGGAGCGGTTCTCGATGGTGGCGCAGAGGCTCCCCCAGCTCTGGCTCCTTCTGCGCCTGGCCTGTCGTCTGCAGCGGGCATCCGCTCTCCTGTATTCGGTCCAGTGCTCTGCATTGCCCGTCCGGATTGCTCGGCGCTCCACGCGTCGCCTGGACGCACGGAGGTTGAGCAGGAGCAGATCCGGGGCAGGAGTATCGGGCAGAGCAGAGCACTGGACTGTGGCTGCCTGGGCGCACTCCATGATGGCACTCAGGAGGTCACAGCCATCTTCCAACTCACTGCAGCGCTTCCTGAACAGGGACCAGTCTGTGACGTGGTATGTTCGTGACCTCGGCCTTCTCCCACACCCGGGGGTGATCAAGATGGGGAAGTGATCAGATCCCCAAGTGTCGGGAGTTGTAGCCCAGTCATAGGAGCGCTGCTCGGTGGTAAGGGAGAGGTCGATGGCTGTGCTCACCCCACGGCGGACGTACGTGGGTCCTCCTTTGTTGAGTACCACCAGGCCTGCTCGGCTGATGGCGTTGCAGAGGTCCCTGCCTCGGCGGGTGCACCTGCGGCTGCCCCAGTCGGTGTGGTGGGCGTTGAAGTCACCGCACAGGACTGCATGTCCGCCGAGGCGTGCTGCAAGCCGCACCAGGCTGGAGGGGTCCCACTGTTGTCCAGGACGAACGTAGACGCTCGCCACGGTCGTGTCCTGTCTGTCAAGGCGTACCGTGACAGCACAGCACTCCATGGCGCCGCCTACGACGTCCGAGACTGGGGTCACCGAGTGGGCCAGGCTGCTGCGGACGTAGATGGCAGTCCTCGGCTTCCCCTTCTTGTGGGCACCCTCCAGGCAGGGAGCGTCCGTGCAGCTCTGCGTCGAGCAGGTGGTGGCGCCAGAGTAGCCCGTGTATCCCGGCAGCCGCAGGTCCTCGGCCACAGTGTACACCTCCTGCAGTGCGAGGACGTCGAAATCACACCGCAGGAGGTGCGCGCACAGCTCTGCATGCCGCCGCCGCAGTGAGTTGGTGTTCCATTGGAGAACACTCGGGCGGCGACGGCATTTCCCAGCTGTGGCTGGTGAGGGATCAGCCATGCTGGTTGACTGTGGTCGGGACTGCCACTGCCTGCAGGCAGATGGCTCGGAGGGGGCTCTCGGCAGGCAGCATCTCCCCGATGGCCTTCAGGGCGAGCTGCAGGCTGGCAATGATCTGGTCCCGAGGGTCCGGGCCAGGCATTGCCAGTGATGCTGGGGCTGTGGTGGGCTCGCTCCCAGGGGTGGCAGGCGGCTGGCGTCGCTGCTTCCGTGGGGCCGGTGTGGGGGGCCGTCCGGGGGGGGCTGCCTTCTGCTGGGGCGCCTGTGGGAGGCCGGCCAGTGCCTGTGCATAAGACAGGCCCTGCACAGGCGTTGAGGTGGCCTTGGCCTGCAGGTTCTCCTCCCGGACACCAGCGCGGACTGCCCGGCGGGAGAGGGGAGCAGGGGCAGTTGCCAAGATGGTGGCCACCCTGCGTTCCTCCTGCCACCTGGGGCAGGCAGGAGTATTTGCGGGGTGGTGGCCACCGCAGTTGCGGCAGTGGGCCGCGTTGGGGCAGCTGTCACCCTGCTCGTGAGACCTCCCACAATGACGGCAGCTGGATGGCGAGTCGCAGGAGGCAGCCACGTGCCCAAAGCGGCCACACTGCTGGCACTGCAGTGGACGCGGTCTGGACGGCCGCACCCTGAACCGGAGCTTGTAGAGGCTCACATGCTCAGGGGGGACCGGCCCCGCGAACCGGATGGTGATGGTGTCGGCCTCCCTGGTAGCAGCCAGCACTGGGACTCCCGACTCGATGGCCCCCAGCAGGTCCGCGTCTGCGGGGATGCCGTCGGCGCCGTGGACAAAACCAGTGCTCCTGCCTCGCTCGGCAGGCTGCCGGGCAGTCACCGGTATTCCCCGGAGCTCCGTGGTGGCCAGCAGCTCCTCCAAGCACCTCTGGGTGGTGGCGTCGGCGGCCACGATGTTGCGCCTGTGATTGACTCTCACAGCGGCAACACCTGGCCGCGCTGAGAGCACCGCCGCAAGAGAGAGGCGTGGTGCTCCTCTGAAGTGCCACCCACCACAGATGGGCGGAAGAGGGCCGTGCCAATGACGGCGGGGTCCACCGGGATGGCAGCACTCACTGGTGCCCTTGCGCGGCGGCGATCGGCCTTGGACAGCACCAGCTGGAAGCCCTCAGCTGGTGGTGCATGGGTGGATGGGGCCTCCTGTGCAGCAGCCTTGGCTGTGGGTGTGCCGGAGCCCGCCAGAGTGGGCCTCGGGGCCGGAGGGGCAGCAGGGGGGGAAGCCTGTTTGGGTGCAGAGCTTTTCCCCGCCTTCTTCTGCTGCTTCTTGTTTTTCCCCTCCTGCCTCGGTAGAGTGGGGTGGGGGGGATCCTTTAGGAACCTCGCCGCTGGGTGGGCGAGGCCGTGCTGCGTCGGACCGGCTGGGGCTGTGTCTGCTCGGGGATCGTGCGCGAGCCCCAACGGCACAGACTCGGGCGCGTCACGAGCGTCCGCCGTAGCAGACGACGCAGCAGGGCTCGCGCCAGCCTCGCCGGCAGCCGGAGGAGCGACCGTGTTGATGCGCGCGCCCTCCCTCGGGGAGAGCGCGAAGGAGGCAGCGGACGACTCGCCGGGCGTCCGAGGGGCGGCGCTGGTGCTCGAGGGGAGCAGGAGAGCCGGCGCAGGCGGCGGATCGGCGGGGGCGCCATCTCTTGCCGCGGGCGGTGACGAGGAGGCGGCTGAGTCCCCCGGGCGCCGGGAGATGGCGTCGCCGTCGTCCCTGCTCTCCGGGCAAGGTGGGGCGGTCGGCGGCGGCAGCTTGCGGCGACCGGTTTGCTCCTCCTCCTCGCTCTCTGCTTCGCGCGTGCGTTTGCGCGAGGAGGAGGAGTCCATGGCCTCCTCGTCGTCCGAAGGGGGCAGCGGGGCGGCGCTGGCCAAGTCTGCAATGGCGGCGACTTGCTCCGCGGGGAGAAGGCTCGCCTGGGGGGAAGGCGCCGCCGGCGCTACGTGTGTCTCGGTGACGGCGGGCGCGGCCGCGGCGGCAGCTGCTTGGGTGGTGGTGGCCTGTTTCTTTATCCACGCGTCCACGATCTCGGCGGCGCGCACCTCTAGTTCGCCTCGCTCACGCGACGCTTGTAGCGCTTGTAGCGTCACGGGCCCAAGGGTCGCGAGAGACGCGCTCGCACTTCGACGATGGCCCGCGCGCGGCGGGCGCTCTCCTGGCCTGCGGAAGCCCTCCATGCCGCTCGGCTCTGCAGTCAACACGCGAACCGCGCGGCACAGGGGGCAAACACACTACACGCACGTCGCGCGCACAGCACCGACCACGCGATGCGCGCACGAGGCGGCACAGCCGGGGACGCGGCACAGATGTCGGGTTGGGCACGCCACTCGCGGAGCACAACACTGAAGCAAATCCACTCGTCGTACGATGCAATCCCGTAGGGAACACACGAGGTTGCGCGTTGGGACGCGCAAATCGTGCGCGGCTGCAGGTGACGTCGCCGACGATGGTGAGCCACGCGGCTCGTGCAGCACACGCCGGGGCGAAGTGCAGGCACGACCGCACGGGAGAAGAGCTAGGCGCGACTGGCGAGGCGAGGTCGTCGGAGCGAGACGCAACACAACCTCTCTCTTCGACAGTCAGGGCGAACTCCACTTGGTGCCGCAGCTAAACGTCGCCTCCCTTCCCTGCCCCCCCCCCTCCCCCCCCACGGCCTTTCGTGCGTCAGAAGAAGGCGCGTTTGCTCTACATATATGGTGATTGTAAAGGAGGAAAGAGACGCCTACTTCTGCAGCCCTTAAGGGAGCACGGCACAGAACGCGCGTTTGTTCTCCGCCGTGCGTTCACTCCCCGTGAAAGCGCGCGTCCCTCGCGCCCTTTCACTCGCACATACAGCGTTCGGCGGCGCGCGGCGACGATTTCATCTTCACTGACGTCATACGGAACCTCACGGCGACGGCGACGGCGACGGCAACGGCGACGGCGACGGCGACGCCGACGGCAGAAATCTGCTTTGGAGTGTCCATATAATTGCTATCGCAATAAAAAAAAAAATGGGGCATGCACGTCGCGAGACATCAATTGCAATCGTGCTCGAGTAAACTCACCTGCGATCCTATCTATCTGGTCGCCTGAGTAACCGAACGACGGGTTGGTGAGGACTTCGTGGAGGTCCACCATGATCTCGGCAGGGAACCGTGTGTCGGGTGGAAGTGGCACGACAAGGTTGTACGAGAGACTCTTGGCTGAATCACCGGACGTCTGGAACTCGACGCAGAGCGTGCGCTTCAGTGCCTCAGCGTATGTGTATTTGAACGAGTCTCGCCGCTTAGTGATGGCTTCTCGACATTTCGTGACAACGGAAGCAGCGTTGTCCACTCGAACGACAGTGTTGGAGATCTGCGGCTCTTCCGATGGGTCTCGTGTTTCGTCTGGTTCTAGGGGGAAACGACGAGGCTGGTAGCCCTCTCCTGAAAAGAGAAAAAAAAGATAGAAATGTCCGTTACAAATTCTTTTAGCGTAGCTTAGGGACCCTAGCGTAGGTGAACAACACTGAAAGCGTTATTTGTCAATGTCAGGCATTATACGCTTACGGTTATCGTTAATGTTACCACTCAGGCTACCTGCTAACCACCGAGCTGTTAATCTGAGCAGCACACATACGTATAGCTGGTCTGGAATAGCCATCGCACTCATATCTGGAAGGTGGCCGAATCGATAATTAACTGCAGCGGTATCACATGCTAAAGTGCTAGATAGTCTCAGCACAATGTTCTGTGTTATCGTTACTACTGCCGTGTCCACAAATTCAAGTTTTGAGACTGCTAGCCAATTCGCAAAAGGCAGGTGTTTGCGGTGCTAAGGTGAGCTGTGAAGTGCGAAGTGACAGCTTGTTGAAGCGGTAGCGGTATGCTAAAGCTCTCTATTGAAAGTATCCGGCCGCGACATATTGTGGAGATTCAGGAAACTGCAACGAGCCAGAAATGTTCCTCTTGTGAGATAAAAAAACAAGAAAAAAAAAAAAACGAAAGAACAAAATGTGGGCAGCTTGCACTAGTGATGCAAGGCTGGAGTAAACAGTGAGCGGAGCTGGTGATCAACCTAGCTACTTCCAGGTTTTATTAGGCTTGGCTAAGTTTTGCTAGGAAATGCCAAGTGCTTCTTTCCGAATCGGCTCGCCGCCGACGCGCAGATTCTCGCTTAGTCCCGTGACGCGCTTCAAGATGAGCGGCTTCTTCGGGTGTCCGGATCTTATTTGGTCGTCCCATGGCAAGGCTACATGTACTCGGCAAAGAGTCAACGAGAGTTCTGCCGCCGTCGCGGCGGCTCCGAGCTTTTATCTCCAGGTGACATCACGACTAAGCTTCGCCTCCACACTTGCCGAGCACAACTAGACAAAGCCCACACAGCCAACACCTCCTGAAAGGTTTAGGAATCGTTGACACAGCCCGCGAACCGTGTTGGCACGCAGTGACGTCACGGTTTTTGGCTCCGCCTACCGGGCGGAACGAGGAGGTTTTGGCGAGAGCCGGAGTTCTGGTAAGGTCACGTGATCTCTTGGCGGGCGCGCGGTGTCGATGTGGCTAGGCGAAGCATGTGCGCGGTAGCTGGGAAGGGCGGGGTGAAGAGCTTGGCGAAGAGATGGCATGTTTAAGCGAAGCGGGGGAGCAGTTATGCCAGGTGGTTGCTAGGCGGACGCGAAATGACGTCATGGCTAGACGGGGCAGGTGCGTAGTCGTAGCAGCTGGCGCGGCGGCGGAGGAGCGTTGCCGAAGCTAGGCAAAGCGAGGCGAAGCTGTGCGAAGTACTTAATTGCTAGGCAACGCGCGGTGACGTCATCGCCAGGCGCAGTTCCTGGTCTATGATACGCGGCGCAACGAAGAGCTTATATAAACAGCTCCGCTGTTAAAAAAGGAAGCAACAGAGATAGAAAAAAATTAATTCAGGCGATTTGAGTCTTTTAAATTCAAAAGCAGGAGCCAATGCAACTCCACTAACGTGAAACCTGGGGAAGTGCGAAGCAGTGATGCGCCAGTGCTGGAAAAAAAAAATCTGGGGTTTTACGTGCCAAACCACGATCTGATTATGAGGCACGCCGTAGTGGGGGACTCCGGAAATTTGGACCACCTGGGGTTCTTAACGTGC
>NC_051156.1:211567867-211666136 GCF_013339745.2 Dermacentor silvarum | reverse complement strand
GGCCCCCTTGCGCGCGCAATAGGTTTGGCGCCCACCCTCCTCGCCTTCCCCCCTTGCGGGCGCGAGAGAACGCCGTCGCACCGAGCCACCATCTTTCTCGGCTCACCCTCGCATGCTGTTCCTCGCGCCTACAGCGTACGGAAATTCGCCTTGAGCATCCATATCATTTATATCAGGATAAAAACGAGGCTTGTTTACTATATTAGATAGATGTAACGTCGTTTCCAAATGCACGTCCCGTCAACCGAGAAGCTTGTAAAGAATTAGAAAGAGAGAGTCACGTGACCGTATAGGTGCATCATGGCCATGGAAGCAATGAAACATAGTTCCCGTTTGGAAGTGCCGTGTTCGTTGATGGCGCAAAGATTATATAATACAGCATATATATAGGGATGCAAGCACGCTGAGGTTGTCGAAGTAATAAATTGCCTTGCTTAAATCGCCAAAACCAATTCGTAGTCTGTTTGAACGTGGGGCATGCAAGCTTATTTAATGACAGGAAATTACTTAGCAGTAGTTGGCTGCTTCATGCATTCGCAAAGCAACTACAGCGTCTCTGTGCAGCAACCGCGGTGTACCTGCGGCGGAGTAGTTTGGAGCAGTCACTGCCACTTGCAGCGATCTTTCTCTCTGTAGACACCTCCCTTCCACCAAGTGGTGTTCGTTTATATCCGCACATAAGCGAATATATGACAACACCAAATAGCGAATTTTTAAATCGAATTCGAATCGAACGCGCCAAAGACTATTCGATGCGCGTACTCGAAGTTTCAAATATTCGCACATCTCAATGCGTTATAATGCGCATGTGGCAAAGCGTGTTGTTCGGGCAACACTTCGTAACTTCGCTTTCTGACCAGAGATAAAGCGAAATACGTGTATGTTTGTTGCGCAGTAGTTCTCAAAAGCGCCGAACCATACGTGAGTGCCTTCCTTGTCCTGTATTCGTTCGCTACCAGACGGCGCAACATGTCCCTGCGATACGGGTGTGTGTGACGCAAGCGTGTGTGTGACGACATCGGCAAGGCGACGGCACGACGGCGATTGCGTGCCGCCGACGGCGGTGTCATTGCCGAGGATATATTGGTGTGCAAACTTGCAGTCGTAAAGGCAGCGCACTCGGGGGCACAGGGGCGAGTACTGCTTCGGTGTGCGCCCGTGCATCCACAAGTACATTGCCTTTGCGACAACAATGAATCTGCCATGACGACCTTGATTTATTGTGATCCGACGAAGAAACACCATCTGTTTCGTTACAACCTTGGTCGACCCCGAAGGTGACGTTTGAAAATCATTGCTGTCACAAGAAAATGATGAAGCAAACAGGGGCGCTCGTTTTTATAAGCGAATTGTTGCTGTGCCACGCGACGCACGGGGCGAATCGTCTCAAGGCTCTTAGCTGCCACGTAGGAAAGCGAGGGATAAGCTTGTTATTCAGTCGTGCCGTGCATTCGTTTGTGGTCCAATTGGTCTCACACATTAGGTCACATGCGGATGTCTGAAACCAGTGATTTGTTTCTTTGCGCTATTATAATACTATATCTAGCAACACATTTGGCGGCCTAATGGCTAGACCAGACCGCTATAAAGCTCGCACCGACTGGCGCATCCTTATCATTGCGGAGGCCGGGAACGAGTCGACGCAGGAGCCTACACGCATACTGAGAAGTACATGGTAAAATACCGAAAATGCGTCGCATAAAAAAAAAAAAAAAACTGGGGCATGCACGTAGCGAGACATCAATTGCAATCGTGCTCGAGTAAACCAACCTGCGATCCTATCTATCTGGTCGCCGGAGTAACCGAACGACGGGTTGGTGAGGGCTTCGTGGAGGTCCACCATGATCTCGGCAGGGAACCGTGTGTCGGGTGGAAGTGGCACGACAAGGTTGTACGAGAGACTCTTGGCTGAATCGCCGGACTTCTGGAACTCGACGCAGAGCGTGCGCTTCAGTGCCTCAGCGTATGTGTACTTGAACGAGTCTCGCCGCTTAGTGATGGCTTCTCGACATTTCGTGACAACGGAAGCAGCGTCGTCCACTCGAACGACAGTGTTGGAGATCTGCGGCTCTTCCGATGGGTCTCGTGTTTCGTCTGGTTCTAGGGGGAAACGACGAGGCTGGTAGCCCTCTCCTGAAAAGAGAAAAAAAAAAAGATAGAAATGTCTGTTACAAATTCTTTTAGCGTAGCTTAGGGACCCTAGCGTAGGTGAACAACACTGAAAGCGTTATTTGTCAATGTCAGGCATTATACGCTTACGGTTATCGTTAATTTTACCGCTCAGGCTACCTGCTAACCACCGAGCTGTTAATCTGAGCAGCACACATACGTATAGCTGGTCTGGAATAGCCATCGCACTCATATCTGGAAGGTGGCCGAATCGATAATTAACTGCAGCGGTATCACATGCTAAAGTGCTAGATAGTCTCAGCACAATGTTCTGTGTTATCGTTACTACTGCCGTGTCCACAAATTCAAGTTTTGCGACTGCTAGCCAATTCGCAAAAGGCAGGTGTTTGCGGTGCTAAGGTGAGCTGTGAAGTGCGAAGTGGCAGCTTGTTGAAGCGGTAGCGGTATGCTAAAGCTCTCTATTGAAAGTATCCGGTCGCGACATATTGTGGAGATTCAGGAAACTGCAACGAGCCAGAAATGTTCCTCTTGTGAGATAAAAAAAACTAGAAAAAAAAAAAAAACACGAAAGAACAAAATGTGGGCAGCTTGCACTAGTGATGCAAGGCTGGAGTAAACAGCGAGCGGAGCTGGTGATCGACCTAGCTACTTCCAGGTTTTATTAGGCTTGGCTAAGTTTTGCTAGGAAATGCCAAGTGCTGCTTTCCGAATCGGCTCGCCGCCGACGCGCAGATTCTCGCTTAGTCCCTGTCACAGCTGTCCCCGATTCGTCGTCGGCGCGAAGTCGATCGACGGGGTAGACAAGCTGGTTGGTCGTTCCGTACGCAAGCGAGCACAGTGAAAAGAGTCAGAGTCGGGAGTAAACAAAAAAACAAGATATTTATCGGCTGATAAATACACACAAGTAAATAAAATACAATAATAAAAAAACACAAGACACACTAACACACCTGAGCTTAATATACACAATGATAAGGACAAATAAATACGAGCGATTAACAGTACATCTAAAATGAAACAGTGCGAGGATCAAATACACAAGAATACACTTAGCAGCATTTCACTAAACAAAGTTCAAAAGAAAACAAATGGAAACAAACGATGTCATACGCATTGCCGGGCAGCAGCAGCAAGTCCATAAACCGTGGAAGTCGGTGCACAAAGCTTTCCCGAAGAAGGCTGGCGGTCCGATCTTGTCGAGGTGGATGCGAATTGCTGAGCTGGGGTTCCCGGGAGTCTAGATCTGACGACTTCCCTCAAGCAGGTTGAGCTAACTTGAGGCGAACTACCGTGAGCTTCGTTGCAGACGCTGGTTTGACGTCTCGTACGTCAACAAGTTCCTCGGAGTTCCGACGTGGCCAGGCGGCCCAGGCGATACTGGACGGCACTAGCCCCCCAACGGCTTCTCAGCAGCGCATAGGTTCAGCTTCTAGACTAATCAGCAGGGCCCAAAACCTGCGCCTAAATAGCCTCTCCTTTCCCTAGTTCCCTAGGTAGGGAAACTGCCGCTACGTAGCATTCTCCGAATTCAGCTCTCTTAGCTCCCAACAATCTTGGCCGCGCTCTCACTATGGACGAAGAACCGCAGATCAGCCTCTCTCCCACTGTCAAGGGCCAAGGCTGATCCCGGCACTACCACGTGGCCGTACGCGCACACTTCGGGGCCCGTAATTCGGCGTGTCGATGTCGAATGCATTGTACGCTGCACAGTCAGGAGCCCACGTGTTTGCCGCTCGTAATTCGGCGTGTCGATGTCGAATGCATTGTACGCTGCACAGTCAGGAGCCCACGTGTTTGCCGCTCGTAATTCGGCGTGTCGATGTCGAATGCATTGTACGCTGCACACTCAGGAGCCCACGTGTTTGCCGCTCGTAATTCGGCGTGTCGTTAATCAGCGTCCAAACCATTCGAAAATATGCCGCTCCGTGACACAGCCCCCCACTTTCAGAATATTATCACATAATATTCACTTACACGAGTGGCATTTTCGAAAACAAAAACAAGAAAAAGAAGACCATTCTATGTATACATAACATTATACATCTAATAACCACGTGTACCATGCAAAAAAAAAATCGAACACAACACCACACGTCCAGGCACACAACAACAACATTCTCCAACTCGACTGCACAATGACCGCAATTAAATGGTACTCGAAATAACATATGCAGCACACCTGCCATAAATCGTCTGTTCGTACTCCACATCAGTTTCAATACACGCACTAGTGCAATGGCAACCAAAAAACGTGCGCCAAACACGCGCTCAGAACTACCAGAATAGTTGCGCATCTAGCAAAGTACTTCCATGCACCAATTGAACCGCAAAACCCTGTCGTCTTCCAAACACACATGCGAGACACACGCCAACGCTTTGTTTCCCTTTGTGCTCGCGGAAGACACGCTTTAAGGAACGGCGCAAACACTCTTCCAAACGACAAGGCCGCCCCACGGCTCCTTCAAAATAAAGCGACCCACTCTCAAAGAAAAAAAAAATTTCACGAACACTTCCGTAAAATAAACTGATATAGCGTATTTCACCCACAAGCAAGCCTAACTGCTACAGAAAGAACGACACATAAAAAAAACAGTTTCAAAAATTCATGCGCGGGCAAACCAACTCTCTCAGAATATCGGAGGGCTTCCAAAATAATTACACAAAGCTCCGAACTTGCTCACCCAAACGATCTCTAAAACATTAACCTAACACGCAAAATTAAAGAAACAAACAAACTGTTTCTACAAAAAACCTGCGTCACTTTCATTTCTAGTAGCTTAAGGTAGAGCCATATCCTTAAGCCGTACTCGGGGCGGGCGCGGTTTGACAGCTGATCTTGTCAGCGAGAGAATGCAAAAGGTACAGCGGCCATTCTCCTCGCTGTCCATCCCCGACACTTCATAAACAGGAAACGTGCCTGTCACGCATCGCACATCGACTTTATTGACGCTTATGCCTAATTCGCGGCGCCGTATCGGCTCTCTCTTTTGTGCCATGCCGTGCACACTTTTCAAGGAACCAAACGAGGGGGAACATAATCGCCCCCTTACTTTTGTCCGCCCCCGTGACGAACGGCCCTTTTCTCTCTTCTTCACCCGGCGGTTCGGACGCGCTTTTACTGAAGATATTGCAATACGCCAACACGCCTTTCGAAAAACTTTACTGCGCTCCCCGCAGGGTTTAGCGCCCTTTGTTTTACTCGGCTGCGCTGCCTTCTCTGCCGCATTACGGCCTCTGCGACACCGCTTCTTTCTCTTTCTCCTAGCACGTTTTCTGGTGCCAATTTCTGAGCCTTCCGCTCGCACCTCGTGATGACGGGCGCGCATATCGTCGGTCACACTTGCCACTTCAATCACGCAGTTTGGATGATTAGCGGGTGAATCACCCTCCTCAAGGCCACCTTCACTGGCGGAGAGCTCCAAACACCTCGGTGCAATGCAGCTATCTTCTTTTGCGCACCGTAGCTCGCCTACCTGGGCGCTGTCCCCAACTGCACTGTCCTGCCCACATTGTGCTTCAGCGCACTTTTCTGATCCCTTGAGCTCGACACTGGTACTTTTACCTAACAAGTTCGTGTCACTTCGGACTACTTCTGTAAGAGCAACATTCGCGACGAACTCCCGGGATAACTGCGTCAACTCGTCTACAGCCATACTGGCTGCTTCTCTATCATTCACTTGGCACAGTATCACGTCGCGCTCAATCAGGTCCCCATCAACGGGTCCCTTAACAGCTACGCCCCGGTCTGCGGATCTGGCATCACCTTTGTTGGGCTCGCAAAGATTAGCCTCTCTTCCTGCTATCGGCAGAACCGTGCGTGCGACTTCTTCGCACTTTCCGTGCGCGACTACTACGGGCGCCTGACATTTGTGCTGCTCCTCCTGTACTTCTAAGGACTCGTTGCTAGCCCTGCTCTCGTTGCCACTTTGAATAAGCAGAATCCTTAATTTTAGCAACAGTATCTCGCGTTCTCCAGCTTCCTTCGCCGCCACTCGCTCTTTCTGCCTTTTCTCTCGCTCTTTCTGCCTTGCCTCTCGGGCCAACGCCCGCTCTTCCAGCCCTTCCTGGACTGCTTGTCTCTGCTGTTGCACAACCCATGTCGCCAAATCAGCGCCCTTTAGGCCTAATTGTTTGCCTAGTTCTATCCACTTTTCAAACTCCATTTCCTCCAAAATGTCGCTACTGCTACACCACCAAAAACCGAGCGCTCACAATTCGCATGCATGCGCGTTCGATACTGCACAAGAATGTGTCAGTAGCACTACTCGATCAATCTCCACGATTATCGTTCTCAGTTCACCGTGCTGCTTTTGTACGGAACGTCCTGTTCGCGGACGCCAGTTTATGTCACAGCTGTCCCCGATTCGTCGTCGGCGCGAAGTCGATCGACGGGGTAGACAAGCTGGTTGGTCGTTCCGTACGCAAGCGAGCACAGTGAAAAGAGTCAGAGTCGGGAGTAAACAAAAAAACAAGATATTTATCGGCTGATAAATACACACAAGTAAATAAAATACAATAATAAAAAAACACAAGACACACTAACACACCTGAGCTTAATATACACAATGATAAGGACAAATAAATACGAGCGATTAACAGTACATCTAAAAATGAAACAGTGCGAGGATCAAATACACAAGAATACACTTAGCAGCATTTCACTAAACAAAGTTCAAAAGAAAACAAATGGAAACAAACGATGTCATACGCATTGCCGGGCAGCAGCAGCAAGTCCATAAACCGTGGAAGTCGGTGCACAAAGCTTTCCCGAAGAAGGCTGGCGGTCCGATCTTGTCGAGGTGGATGCGAATTGCTGAGCTGGGGTTCCCGGGAGTCTAGATCTGACGACTTCCCTCAAGCAGGTTGAGCTAACTTGAGGCGAACTACCGTGAGCTTCGTTGCAGACGCTGGTTTGACGTCTCGTACGTCAACAAGTTCCTCGGAGTTCCGACGTGGCCAGGCGGCCCAGGCGATACTGGACGGCACTAGCCCCCCAACGGCTTCTCAGCAGCGCATAGGTTCAGCTTCTAGACTAATCAGCAGGGCCCAAAACCTGCGCCTAAATAGCCTCTCCTTTCCCTAGTTCCCTAGGTAGGGAAACTGCCGCTACGTAGCATTCTCCGAATTCAGCTCTCTTAGCTCCCAACAATCTTGGCCGCGCTCTCACTATGGACGAAGAACCGCAGATCAGCCTCTCTCCCACTGTCAAGGGCCAAGGCTGATCCCGGCACTACCACGTGGCCGTACGCGCACACTTCGGGGCCCGTAATTCGGCGTGTCGATGTCGAATGCATTGTACGCTGCACAGTCAGGAGCCCACGTGTTTGCCGCTCGTAATTCGGCGTGTCGATGTCGAATGCATTGTACGCTGCACAGTCAGGAGCCCACGTGTTTGCCGCTCGTAATTCGGCGTGTCGATGTCGAATGCATTGTACGCTGCACAGTCAGGAGCCCACGTGTTTGCCGCTCGTAATTCGGCGTGTCGTTAATCAGCGTCCAAACCATTCGAAAATATGCCGCTCCGTGACAGTCCCGTGACGCGCTTCAAGATGAGCGGCTTCTTCGGGTGTCTGGATCTTATTTGGTCGTCCTATGGCAAGGCTACATGTACTCGGCGAAGAGTCAACGAGAGTTCTGCCGCCGTCGCGGCGGCTCCGAGCTTTTATCTCCAGGTGACTTCACGACTAAGCTTCGCCTCCACACTTACCGAGCACAACTAGACAAAGCCCACACAGCCAACACCTCCTAAAAGGTTTAGGAGTCGTTGACACAGTCCGCGAACCGTGTTGGCACGCAGTGACATCACGGTTTTTGGCTCCGCCTACCGGGCGGAACGAGGAGGTTTTGGCGGGAGCCGGAGTTCTGGTAAGGTCACGTGATCTCTTGGCGGGCGCGCGGTGTCGATGCGGCTAGGCGAAGCATGTGCGCGGTAGCTGGGAAGGGCGGGGTGAAGAGCTTGGCGAAGAGATGGCATGTCTAAGCGAAGCGGGGGAGCAGTTAAGCCAGGTGGTTGCTAGGGGACGCGAAGTGACGTCATGGCTAGACGGGGCAGGTGCATAGTCGTAGCAGCTGGCGCGGCGGCGGAGGAGCGTTGCCGAAGCTAGGCAAAGCGAGGCGAAGCTGTGCCAAGTACTTAATTGCTAGGCAACGCGCGGTGACGTCATCGCCAGGCGCAGTTCCTGGTCTATGATACGCGGCGCAACGAAGAGCTTATATAAACAGCTCCGCTGTTAAAAAAGGAAGCAACAGAGATAGAAAAAAATTAATTCAGGTGATTTGAGTCTTAAATTCAAAAGCAGGAGCCAATGCAACTCCACTAACGTGAAACCTGGGGAAGTGCGAAGCAGTGATGCGCCAGTGCTGGAAAAAAAAATCTGGGGTTTTACGTGCCAAAACCACGATCTGATTATGAGGCACGCCGTAGTGGGGGACTCCGGAAATTTGGACCACCTGGGGTTCTTTAACGTGCACCTAAATCTAAGTACACGGGTGTTTTCGCATTTCGCCCCCATCGAAATGCGGCCGCCGTGGCCGGGATTCGATCCCGCGTGCTCAGCAGCCCAACACCATAGCCACTGAGCAACCACGGCGGGTACGCGCCAGTGCTGGAGTAGCGCTGCACTAATGCAATGGTAAACTCGGCGGTAATGCAGTTCCACTCAATGTAAAAGCTGAGGGAGTGCGGAGCAGTGATTCCCCGGTGTTTCTCTTGTGTTTTCCTTGTGTTTATCTTGTTTTATCCTGTGTTTATCATGTGTTTAGCAATACATCGTCTGTTTTGACGCCTGTATAAGGCACAACTGGTGGGAAACCGCCACGTACATGGTGGTTCCTCCTTCAACTTCGTTATAACGAAGTATTACTGTAAAGGGGGGGGGGGGGGATACGGCGGAGGTTTGCAATAACTGTTGCGCACACCTTGATTGTAAACGTGGCCCGACAAAATGTCTGTCCTTATACGCCTGTGGCTCACGTCTACGTCTTGCATACGTCTCGATTCTGTAAATTCTGTAGATTCTGTAATTCTGTAAATTTCGAAATCCTACTTTCTGAATTCTTGGTTATTCTTTTTTTGCTGCCAACGCATTCGTTAAACGTTGCTTGCAATTCTCTTCGGTGTGTATACCATGTATTCTGATTCTGACATTTTGCCTGCATGTGGGGGTATTTGCATTGCGTTCGGTTCTTAAGTCCTTCAATGCTAGCTTCGTATCAAAAGTTGCACTGCATTATTAAATAAGTTTGTGTTTGCATCTGTCAATATTGTATATCTAACACTGTGACGTTGTCTGTGTAAAGGTGGCTCGCGATGCTAGTTGCTTAGTTAGATGTTTCTTGTGAACATCTTTCACCTCATTACCATAACAGTCGTGGTGTTGTCGTGCATTATCAAACAAATTGCAACGAATAAATAATAGATATAGATAAGTGGGCTTAAATGTGTCAACGGTGACGTAATATTGAAAAAGCTTTACTGTCTTTCCTCATTTAAAGGGAACAGTCGTGATAAATCGGTACATTACGTCCGATTCCATCGTCGCAATGTTTTGCCACCTTCGCTGCTGTTCTCGAATACGAAATCAGTGAACCATACGACATAAATGAATGAATGAATGAATGAATGAATGAATGAATGAATGAATGAATGAATGAATGAATCTAAGCATTTTCTACAGAGAGGAATCACTTTTTGCAGCGGCTGGATTGAATGCGTGCTCACCTTTTTCCTTTAGCACGGTGGCGATCAGCTTGTCCCTGTGATCGTTTCCGGGTCCATACACAATCGTCAAGTTCTTCGGCCGGCCGTTGAAGTTCCCGCCCACATCTATGGTCTCAGAGCTGTGGAATCTCACGAACGAACGGTTGTGTTTCTGCACACACGCCAGGTCCGTGTGGTCGCTGTGCAGCATGAGCATGAACGTGGCCAACACGAAGCCAAATTCGAAGGCCAGCGCCAAGTAGTGGCGCCGAACAGTCTGCACCAGAAGTCTTCGCCAGAGCACAAGCCACACGTTGTAGAACGAGCACATGGCGACGGCCAAAGTGCACGCTTGGAGCGACGACGATCTGAATGGAAAAGACTACGAACTGTCGGGAACATAGCGTATTCCGAAGGCATACGACTACACTCTTCGGTGCGCTAAATATAATAAATATGAAGCAGTCAATAGCCTATACAGTTATGAAATAGAGCCGTATGAAGCAGCTAATAACCAACGAGCAAAATTATTTTAAACTTAAAATAGCATTTCCAAACTAATTACGAGGTGAGCCCCGTCTGTCGTAGAACACCGTCAATAAACACAAATTATGGTGCGCGAAAGGTCGAATTACAGCTAACAGATTTTTTATTGCGATAGCAATTATATGGACACTTCAAAGCAGATTTCTGCCGTCGGCGTCGCCGTCGCCGTGAGGTTCCGTATGACGTCAGCGGCGATGAAATCGTCGCCGCGCTCCGGACACTGTATGTGCGAGTGAAAGAGCGCGAGGGACGCGCGCTTTCACGGGGAGCGAACGCACGTCGGAGAGCAAACGCGCGTTCTGCGCCGCGCTCCCTGAAGGGCTGCAGAATTAAGCGTCTCTTTCCTCCTTTCCATATATAGAGAGCAAACGCAACTTTTTCCGTCGCGCGAAAGGCTGTAGGGGGACTGGAGGGAAGGAGGGGAGGCGACGTTTAGTTGCGGCACCAAATACGTATTTACATAAAAACGCCTAGCGCGTTCGGTGCGAACGCGGGCAAAACGCCGACGGCGTCGAGAACAGTTCTGCGCGTTGGTGGTGCTGCTGCATATCCAAGTTTTATACAGCTGATAAAACTACTATCCTTACTCCGTATAGCTCTCTACTAATTTGTTATCGCAATTGGTGCTTCGCCTTTCGGGTGAAACTGCGACAAATTTTTAACATCAGAAGCACATTAAAATTTTATGCGCGCACTTCTTTTTATGAACACAAAAAGGGTTATGGACTGTATGATGTTCAACGGGAAATAATAACTGCATTGAGTGCTAATGCCGCTGGATGGGTGATATTGAATGTGTCGTTACATACACAGTACCAAAAATGCTGCAGTAAATTACGGGAAATATGTTGGCAGCTCTATTTCCAAGTCTTTAACCGTCATAATGACTGTAGGCCGTCATTTTGTAAGGCGTACGTGCACCATGACCTACTTACTGCACGGGACAGACAATCGAATTGCGTTTAATTTTAACACGAGCAATTTATTTTTTCAAGTGGTATTCGTGGCACTCTCCTTCCCTTCCCTGCTCATGGTGATATGAGCGTCTTGTCGGAATGGCGCCGATATAGCTGGTCAAAAATGATAAAAACATGACCGTTTATGCGAGGGCTGGTTTTTGCATTGTAGTGAGATCAGATCAGACTAGGTCTATTGTCTTGAAGTGGCATTGCAGCTCACTCTAAAATGTTATGGCCGTTTCTAGAGGGATGGGTTCCCGTCACGCCATCACACTGAAGTGTACGTTTAATCATCACTACCTACAGCTGTCTGTCAATGAGATTTTGAGTTGTGTAGTTTGATGGCCCAAATCAACATTGGGGGCTGTGGAAGAAGCCGTAGACGAGGGCTGATAATACAGTTTGGTCTAAATATGTTTTTCTTTAACGTGAATCAAAGTGTGGGGTCACCGCGCCTGTTTACCGTGCCGATACTGACCAGTGGGCTATAGGGACGCCGTAGTCGATGGTCACGGCTTTATTTCGACCGCCGCGATTTATTTACGTACACGTGAATCCGAAGATCGGCGGGCCAGCGTTCTTGCAATCCGACACTATAGTAACCGGCTGCCGAAGTCCGAAATCGAACCCTAAACCTCGTGCTTAACAGAGACTGCTATAGCCTTACACCGAGTCACCACGACGTGTGGAAGCTCAGTGGCTTACAGCGTTCTGTTTCTGAGCAGACGTTCTGCAATTAAGCGTAATCTTCGAATCGTTATTAAGGTGTCCATATACCGTTTCATTCATGGCAGGCGACCCTAGGAAAGCTAGAGAGATTTCTCTGACTGCTGGCATCCATGACCAAAAAATTGTGCTTCGCATATAAAAAATACAAAAGGTCAGGTAAGCGCCATGTAATCCGACGTAAAATTAAATCTTGTACTTGAACGCCGCAAAATATGACGCCTTTATTAAATAAAAGGGTGTCAGAGATCTTAACTTATTTTTAACCAAACGAGCGGAGTGGCACGTTTTGGCGACCGGCGACCACAGCACATAAACTGCGCTCGCGACCAAAGCGTATAGTACGTCGCCTTTGCTTCCATGAATTGTAATATCATCATCAGCCTATTTTTTATGACCACTGCAGGACGAAGGCCTCTCCCTGCGATCTCAAATTACCCCTGTCTTGCGCTAGCTGATACCAGTTTCCACGAGCAAGTTTCCCAATTTCATCACCCCACCTAGTTTTCTGCCGTCCTCGACTGCGCTTCCCTTCTCTTAGCACCCATTCTGTAGCTCTAATGGTCCACCGGTTACCTGCCCTACGCATTACATGGCCTTCCAGCTCCACATTTTTTATCCTAATGTTAACTATAGAATATCTGCTATGCCCGTTTGCTATGTGATCCACACCGCTCTCCCTTTATATTAACGTTAAACCTACCATTTTCCGTTGCATCACTATTTGTGCGGTCCTTATGTTGTTCTCGAGCTTCTTTGTTAACCTCCAAGTTCCTCTCCTATATGTTAGCACCGGTACAATTGTATACTTTTCCTTTCAACGACAGTGGTAAGCTCCCAGTCAGGATTCGGCAATGCCTGCCGTATGCACCCCCAATCCCATTTTTATTCTTCTGTAAATTTCTTTCTCATGATCAGGGTTCCCTCTGAGTAATTGACCTAGACAAACGTACTCCTGGACAGACCCTAGAGGCTGACGGTCGATCCTGAATTCTTGTTCTCTTGCCAGGCTGTTGAACATTACCTTTGTCTTCTGCATATTAATCTTCAACCCCGCTCTTACACTTTCTCGGTTAAGGTCCTCAATCGTTTGTTGTACGTCGTCCCCAGTGTTGCTGAACAGGGACAATGTCATCTGCAAACCGAAGGTTGCTGAGATATTCGCCGTAATATATATGTAATACTTGTAATATATGAAGTGCTATTTTGTAGAAATAGTCACACATAAGAAGCAACTGCACTTTGACGTGCGCGGAGTGATACTATACTACGACCACGCGAATGCACGGGCGGAAATAAGTGGAGAACCTCGTTTCCGGGTACTGGCCTCGGCTCGGACGCGTCCGCAGCGTAGCGTGCTAAGTGTAAAACGAAGTAAAGAATGTTGTCTCGAAAATACGTTTCCTAGGTTTACGCTCTGTCTGATATTGATAACTTAAATTTCTTTTGTCGCCAGTTTGAATTTGTCTAGCTGTATTGTTATTTTTCGTGTGAACAGCCTATCGTGGTGCATTTTACAAACGGCAGGCCCGCTCAGTCTTTTATGGTGCGGGACACCCGCCGCGGTAATTCAGTGTCTGTGGGTGTATACTGCTGCTGAGCGTAAGGTCGTAGGTTCGATTACCCGGCTGCATTCCGGCGGGGACAGAACGCGAAAATGCGCGTGTAACGTGCTTTGGATGCAGTTTTAAAAAAATTTCCAGTTGGTCAAGTTTAATCTGGGAGCCGTCATTATACGATGATTCACGAAGCCCGCTGTACAACTGCGGGAACGGTAAACAAACCCCGCAACTTAAGTTAATTTCGTTCATTCTGCGGGCCTCGTTTGGTGTGGGGAATTACACTTTTATTTATTTCGGTGGAACTAAGTAAGCTAAAACAGGTCAAAGCCGTCTACCACGCAGATGTCGCAGTGATGACTTCGCCTACAGTATATTATGTTATATTAATATCGTTCGCGTTTATATAAAAATAATGGTTTCATGCGCTGACAGGAGGCGAATTTTGCGAGCGTAACATCATTTACTGTAGTGGTTGGAAATGGCAGTGTTTTTGCGGTGAAGTTCGAAGGAAAGTGGTGGTAGTTGCAGGGTCTTATCTATAGTACCATACCTGATGCTGTGGGCGCAGCTGCGCTCGGACCGCCGTCTCGACGCTCACGCCGAAGCCACGACAATACGTGCAGGCTAACGAAAATTCCGCACGGCGACAACGCTAGGGTTAACGTTAACTGGGGTTAATGGTGCTAGCGCACAATAGTTCGTGCTTAACCAGAGCTAAACCGTCAGCCATTTCTTTCATCAGCAGCTGCGAGGCTATCCAAGCGGAGTGAATGGGCCACACTAACGATACGGCGAGTACGTAATGCGCTTGTACCATAACAAGAATGATAGAAACACACGGCGCAGCTTACGTAGATGTAGATGTAGAGCCTTGGAGTTACTGGCACAGCGCAGCTTAGGACAGGGGTCACTCTTCTTCTTTATTGGGCTTATGATCGCGACACGCACGCGCTCAACGTTCTCCGCGTGTATTCGAAAGCCACAACGACGATTTGTCGCCAAGTAATAGGTTGGATGTCTACTTCGCGCTTATGCGCACAATCACTGCTGAGAAAAACATTACTGATATGGGGTCGAAAGTAATTTAGATAACTAAAGAAGCACAAGGGGGGGGGGAGAAAAATGATTATCAGAAAAAGAAAGAAAAAAAGTCACAGGCCTGCGCGGCACACGCAGCACAGTCGCAGCGTAAGCTGGTGGAGCGGCTCAAGAGTACCTCCAATGTGGTCGCCACGCGCAACAGGGTCTTGGCGGCAGTCTGTTCGCCTCGTTTTGACGATAACGATCTGAACTGTCCGCCCGGCGTCGACGGCGAGCTGCGGCTTGTAATGCTCTCTGCACAGCAGTCTGCTGAGCCCGATCAAGCCTTACAACTGCAACTTACACGTCGGGCGCGCTGCGTTTGCAGGCACCTTAACTAGATGGCGCCACCATACTGGCAGAGGCTCGGCAGCTCCGGAGCGTGTTGATTGCGCACCTCGTCTGAACCGTATATCGTCGTCTGCGCCTGCGGACGCTGCGTTTGGAGGCATCTCACCTAGATGGCACCACCATACTGGCGGAGGCTCGAGTCGTCTCCCCTTGCACGTGGCGCAAGCTGCGGACGAAGCAGCTTAGGTTAGAGGCGCGACGGTAGGCGCTGCATACTCCGCTGGGAGGCGCCACTGTAGCTCGCGGTATAATAACGCGCGCGCGCGCTTCGCTCCTCTCATTCTCCTCCCGCAACGCCACGGAAAGCGCCAGTGTCAGCGCCAGTGTCAGCGCCGTGGACAGCGCCGCGGAGAAGAGGGCTCGAGCCTCTGCCACGAAACGGCAGCGGCGACAGGCCGATCCCGAACTTCGAGTCGACCCCATGGCTGCTTCGCATACTACTCAGGGTTCCCCTACGGGAATACGGTGTAATTTTTATCCAGCGGGAGTGCTCGCACCGGCGGACGCTGGCGTCGGCACCTCTGGTGCACTTTCTTCTTCTCTTGGTTGATCGGTGGTTTGCGCTGTTCCTTCAGGTGCGTTGTCCTCCAGAGCTGGTTGGGCGGGCGTTGGCAGCAGCATACGAACGTGGTTGTACGCAGTCAACAATGGCGCCATTGCAACGTCTGCATGACGCATTGTACGTTGCAGTGGTATGGCCGAAAATGGCACATCGGGCGCAATGAGATGACGTGCAGGAGGTCCCAAAATGACCTTCAGCGCCACACTTGGAGCACACTCTCTTCATTCCTTTGTTTCACAGTACACTGTACTTACATGGATATGCTCAAAAAGTACGAACAATAAAATAGGGTCGGGCGATCGTGGCGCCGACATGAAAGAAGGGAAGCACGGTAGAAGACACGCTCCAGTGTGTTCATGGCCATGACTTCTGGGTGAATGATGTAATAGTTCAGCGGAAATCCGCTAGGTGGAGATAAGTAATTAAAGAGAAACTGAGACATCCACCCAAATGTAGCAATTCGCTACTATGGAAACCCAACCGGGTTCCTCGAAAGAAAACCTCGCAGTTGAAGAAAAATTCGTCCTGGTCCGGGACTCGAACCCGGGACCACCGCCTTTCCAGGGCAGCCGCTCTACCATCTGAGCTAACCAGGCGGCTAGCAGATGGCAGGGCGAAGTCGAATTTGTCGACAACTCGAAGCAAAGGAAGGCAAGTATATGATGTAATAGTTCAGCGGAAATCCGCTAGGTGGAGATGTATCGCGCCTAGCACAGCTTTCGACCGGCTCCACGTTCCTCACGCTAAGCTTTACTGCCATTTTCCTTTCCCTGCGAGATTAATTTTTGTTCGTGCTCACATTCGAGATTTATTTCGATAGGTTGGACTTAAGATCGCATGCTCCTCGGAGAGGAGAATCGAACCATGGGGAAGTGGGCCAAATATGCTAGAAAGTATAAAAAGGAATGGGAGCAACACCCGGAGTTCAAAGGTGGATCCTGGTGTTTTTACTTATAGATGGCTTGTGCGTAACGTCACCTATGCAGACACTCATTGTGCTAATATCGCAACATGTTTGCCACGATGACATCAGTGCAACACGTCACGTGAGCATCAACCACAGTGTTAGCTTAGCAGGTGAGATGTCGCGCTGTTGGCTCGAGGACGCGTGTTTGATTCCCGGCTTCGGCGGCGACATTTCGATCGAGGCGAAATGCAGCAACACCCGTGTACTTTAGATTTAGGTGTACGTTAAAGAAGCCCAGTTGGTCAGAATTAATCGGGAGTCCCTAACTGCGTCATGCCTTCTAATCAGATCGTGGTTTTGGCACGTAAAACCCCAGGAATTATTATTTTAGCACATCAACACTTTGCTTTTTGACAGTAACCGGTTTTCACAGGATTACCACTGTTCTCAATTTGTCGTTCACCTTTGCTATTAGAGGACGCTTTTTACGTGCCAGGATCGTGGTCCGACGCGGCGCAGTATTTCCCGTTCAATTCAGTCTAACTTTTTTAAAAACTCCCCGGATAAGCGTTTTTTCCCCCACTGAGAAGCGACGTGATTGTTTCAGTGTCTTCTGGCGCTCATGGATCTGTGTTTCCGTCTCCGGCTTGAGTAGGTCGAGAGGACACAAAAGTTTTCGTCGACACATCGCTCTCGCGGGTGTCATTCCTGTAGCTGTGTGAACCGTGGTGTGTTGCCGATACAGGAACCTCGCAAGTCGACACTGTATGGGCCACCTTGTATCCATCAGGGAAACAATTGCCAGCTGTCTCTACCAGCTCCTTCAGAAGGACGCCACGTGGAGATGGGAAACCCAGCGTCAACAAGCTTTTGACGAACTTAAGAGATTGCTTCTCAGTCAGGCCTGTACTAACACACTACGACGAACTGAAATAGCTTCTCGTCTCATGCGACGCTTCACCATACGGCATAGCTGTTCTGTCTCAACGTGATGACCAGAATAGAGAAACACCGATCGCTCTTGCATCTAGGACATTAGGGTCGCGGAACAAAACTTATGCACAGTTGGACAGAGAAGGCCTTGCTGTAGTGTTTACAGCTGACAAGTTCCGCAAATAAATTGCGAGAGAAAGGTAACTTTCGTCACTGACCATCAACCGCGCAGCGGTTGATGCTCAGTGACCAGATGGTGCATCAAGTTATCTGCGTATGACTACGCCATTCTCTACAGGCGTCGCTAAGAACCACCAAAACGCAGACGCGTTGAGCGGATTGCCGTTACCAGAACGCATCGACGACCCATGGCTACGCCGTTCGGCGAGCGGATTGCTAGGCAACCTAGGTGACTCTTTCTGACGCGTTACGGACTTACGGCCGGCTTAAACAGCTCCGCTGTTAAAAGAAGGGCTTCGTGACAATAGCAGGAGTACGCTTAATAGAAACGATCAGACCTCTGAAAAGCTTGCAGGTACGTCAGCACGAATATTCAGAGATTCTTGGAAAAACATTCAAATGAAACGTGGGACATCGATTGAATCACGCACACGAATAAGACAGTACGAACGTGTAGCCCCGTCAATTTTTTTTTTGTAATGTTGCCTCGGATAACGATGACTGGTTACACGTCGGTTACGTTCGTACTAACACTAGTAGCAGTAGCACTTTGGTTGGGTTTCTCCGCGTGCGCTTTCCGAGCGAACTCGATGAAGATCTGTTCCAGGGTGTTGTCAGACACGAGGACGTGCTCGAAGGGAAATTCCTTCTCCAAGACGGCCAGCTTGTAGAACAACGTGCTCCAGGGAAGCTTGCCCTCCATGCGGAACTCGAGCACCCTCTGCAAGGAGAATAGAACAATAAAAACATCGTCTTTGTTGTGTTAAAGTCTCTCCACTTGTAGGTCTTCCTTTTATGGTATTATGCAATTAAGTCCCGATAACTTACAATATCTTGTTCCTGCTTAAAAAATATTTTATACGTTATTCGCACGATGTTTCTTCTTTTGCTAGGCAGGCTATCATACTTACTGACCTTTTCTGTATTATTATGCACCTTTTGTTTAACTATGTCTTTTTTTTCTGCAGAAGACCTCTTTCCTTACTTACGTAAACCTGTTTCATGTGCTAGTATTCTGCTGCCAGTTATCTAGGCGCAGCAATCCTTCTTTGTTCCCCACTGTTATAAAGCACGAAGCTGTCTGCTGCCAGATCTCGATCATCTAAGCATGCAATGCGCACGCGCGCACAGGTATACTACCCGTTCCCCAACGCGCACACACATGCGCACGCACACGTGAACACGCCCACATGACGTACACACACGGCTACATATATGGAGAGAGCTCAATTACTCGCTTAGTTCAGAGGGCGCATACGTAAAGGAAAAGACGAATATTTGCATTAATAACAAGCTGTGTTATGTTCAAGCCTTCATAGATGACTGTTCACTGTACGGTGCAGCGAAGAGCAAATTTTCAACTGCAGTCCTGCTGACAGGCATTTTTTTTCTTGGGGGGGGGGGGGAGGGGGAGGGGGGAGGACAGACTCGCGGCGTGCTGGAAATATTCCCGTATGGGCACCGAAGGAAAAGCTAGAGCAAGTGCTAGTAGAGACTTCATGAAAAACATTTCGTAAGGTCATTTTCTTGACGTGCGAGACTGACCTGCTGCCGCGAGACCGCCGCACTTCACAACTAATCGAATGTCAAACCCGTGACTGTCCTTGCGCGTCTCGCTATTTGCTCGTTGTTATTTAACAGAATGGTTCTCAAAACGCCTTTTAATCTTTCTTTTTTTGCTTGAGCTTGATATTTATGGCCATGTATACCGGTGAATATCATTTGTATGCGCTATGAAAAAACATTTCGCAGTTTCGCCCCAAAGGCGAAGCATCGATTGCGGTAGCAAATTATTAGACAACTATTAGTTTCACACTATAAGTTTCAGACAACTATAAAACTGGTAGTTTTATAGGCCGTGTAAACTTGTAAGTATTCGCTTACTAACTAAATTAACAAGCACGGTGTAACGCGTGCACAGGTAAACATGAACATATCTCGCTCCATGACCCCGGAAACTCGCTGTCAACACGCTGGAGTGAGGAGCCGTGGCAGCAGCAGCGAGCGAATTGCCCTTCGTGTCGTCTCTCGCTTCAACGCGAACTAAACGTCGGAAGCACAGCGCATAGGAAGCGTACCGGCACTCGGCGAGCTTTGTCGACATGGCAGGTCGCTTTGAAGATGAGGCCCGCGCGAGCGCGCACTTTTTACACGTCACGTGATCGTTTTCAAGGTATACGGCGGCCGCGCAGTAAAACCCGTCAGCTGTGCTCGCTGGACAGCGTGAAAGCTCTTCGCTGACGTCACTCTATATTGTTACCAAGCGCTGCCAGCGACGAAGCTGACGATACGGAAGACAATGACGCTCGTTAATGTCACGCGGACTGTCTTCCATGCCAGTGAAAGCGTTGTAAATACACTGCAAAACATTTTAAATCTGTATTCTCCCCGTAACATTTTGTGGAAGTTGCGGGCTCTTCAAGACGCACGACGAATTTACGCAGCGGGCGCTCCTTGGCTGCATCGGCAATGCCAGCTCAAGGCGACAATGCTTCGAGCACGTCGCCACCGGCGCCCACCGTCATCGTGGCCCAACCGCGTGATCCTGGAACCTTTTCCGGCACGGATAACAGCGACGTGTTATCTGTTCTCTCAGTAACACTATTTCAGGTCTCCACACACGTCACGGCATTTGGCGGGGTTGCAGTCACCGAATGCTGCCTTTTGAAGTATATGTACCTCCCGCGAATGTCTTGAAGTTCAAAACCACTCACGCTCTAAATATTCTAAGCTTTGTGACTCATTTAATGTCGTGAAATTGTTCGCCTGGATAAAAAGAAAGAAAAAAAAGGAAGAACAGAATTGAGTGACTCGGGTGTTTCAACTTTGGGATCAATTTGAATTTCGTGTCAGTATAACCGGAATTGGGGAAACTCAATTTCGCGTGGTATGCTTTGGTTTTATATGGTATAATACAATATTTGCAAAATACATCTGCAACTATAAAGAAAGGTTTTCACGACAGCGTAGGCTTATTCTTTGTTCCAAACGTTCCACAGCTGCTGGATCGGCTTGTGGCTACTCGAGCAACATTACGTGGCCTTATCGTGTTATCAAATGCCAGGGACAGCTACACTGAGTGGGTTACTTCAAGGATTACACGCTAGGCGCATTCTTTAAATCTTTTCCCGATTTGCGTTTAATATCCGGATCCTGATAGTATTCTACTGAGAAACTGATAACGGGACTTCCTCAAAGGCTCTCGCGCGGCGTCGGCGGCGTCGGTGATCAGCTAAGAATCAGCGAAAAACGTTGTTGAAACGTATTAATAAAACTCATTCTCCTCTCCTCTTTGCTATCGTCATCAGGGTCACCAGGGTTGGAGCAGTCCTGGCACCTTATAGTTTGGTCACGAGGCCCGTCTCACCAAGGTGCGCAAGGAGTGGATCTAGGACCCGCATGCGTTGAATGCCGTCTCCAACAGGTCCCGTCCCCATTTTAAATGGCCTGGAGACGGGCTGCAGCTTTTGTATAGGATCTAGCTTGTGAGTTACTTGGGGCCTACTCGCGGGAACTCGTGCTCGAGTGCTTTTGAGTGTTCATCTTTTTTTACTGCACGCCGGAGTTGAGTTAGAGGAAGAAACAGCTCGTTACATACATTTAACAATATTTAAATAAGAACATCAGATCTGCAGTCCTGTAGGATTGCAGAGCTGATATACCAGGCCGTTGGAATGCGCGGCCAGACGTCGGCGTCGGTAGAGCCGGCGGAACAGCTAGGGAGATGGGTCATATGTGACGGAGGGAAAGCTCAGAGACAGTCTACTCCCGTTAATTTGAACCTTGTGGGACCGGACAATTTGGTACAGTAATCCGAAAGGTCTAATTAACAAACGACAATAAAATGGAGCAATGTCATTTTTTTTGTAATTGCCGAAAGTATTCTGTAACGTCTTTTTGAGATGCTTAAACACTGACTCAGCGGGACACGAGACGCAACAAGCGGCAACGGATTGTTCTACGGGCAGAAGGGGTGTTTGTTACTAAAATAAGGTTATCTACAACGGCTTCATGCCTCAGCAAAGGATTGCACCACCTTCTGGATTTCTTGTGTTTTCAGCGTTATGCGTATAGCAATCGGTTCGCGCCTGAGGGGGCACCGGATCGGGTCGGTGGGTTGGTTGGTTGGTTGAAAAAACTTTGATGAGGTCCTGCAAGGTTCGAATTAATTGAAGCAGCGTGCTTTCCAGTTAAAACTAAACGAGTTTTCCTTCCATAGAAATGTATGGCTTCTAGTCGGGACGTTCTGTTACGTGAGAATTAAGTGAAACGTCGAAGTAACCGAGATCGAGTTAACTGGTGCCGACTGTATAAGCAAAAGGCTCGGGTTTAGCGAATGGATTGCCCCGGATAGACTGTGAAGCATTCGCAAAGGCTCTGGGTAGATTTCGGGCAGTGGAAACACCCACATAGACTTTCGGAGGATATGCGAACTCTTACAGCTTCACTTTCTTTGACGTACAAGTTGCTCGGAATGACGTAATATCTGCGAAGGCTTTTGATTGATGAACGGAATCAGAGTCATGGTCGGGATTTGTGCTCTTCCTGTACAATTTCGTCGAAACCACGCGGCTGCCGCTGCTTATAGCCTATGCATTTTTGTTTGTAAATGCTAGGAAAATGGGGGGGGGGGGGGGGGGTAAATAAAGTATAATGATAGCAATCATCGCGATGGCCACTCACTCGGCGCACGTCGACTACCGTGATTCCTGGCAAAGAATGGCGCACGCCTTTGGTGAGCTTTTCGACAGCTTGCCACGTGTCGTCTTCCAGCGTGAACAGCAGCTTGTATCCTTTGCCGAACCGGTCCTTGATGTGCTGCAGCGTTCCGAGACAGACCATCTCTCCTTCGACCATGATGCAAATCCGGTCGCAGGAGAGCTCGCACTCCTCCATACTGCACAAAAGCATCGGACGTCTGATAGTTACAGGGTACCTCTAGCTTCGGAAAGCTATCAATAGACACTTTAAGGGAAAGTGGCTGGGGTGATAGCCGCCGCCGTAGCTCAAGTGGTAGAACATTTCATGCCTAATTCGGAAGATGTGGATTCGACTTCCATCGGCGGCAAATTATATTTTCGCCCACGTTCATTTCCCATTTCATTATTTTTTTTCCAGATTTTAAACCCAGTGTTGATTTCCCCTATGCTTTTCTTGGATTTATTCTTTATTGACTTCGTATACATGAAAAAAATTGGTGAACTTTTTGTTACGATGTCAGGGAGTGGCAGCGCTTGATCGTTTTGGTAGTAAAGATATATTCCTTAGCTTTTGGATTTTTATATTAGAGAAATCGAGTTGGCCAGAAGATGACAAGTCACCTGAGCCTAAACTAGCCGGAAGCGTGTACAATGCGAATGCCGGGACAGTCGCGAATACCTGTGCGAGGTGAGAACGATCGTGGTCTCGGTCCTGTTCTTGAGTGGGTTGAGCGCCTCGTGTATGCGGGTCCTGGCCAGCACATCAACGCCGGCGTATGGTTCGTCCAGCAGCACCAGCTCAGGGAGGCCAATCAGGGCCACCGCCATGGACAGCTTCCGCTTGTTGCCGCCGCTGACAAATTCGCAGTGCCGATGGACACAACACCTTTCATAAATCGGAGGCCACCACCACCGCACGAACAGCTCTTCCGAAGCAAACAAATGAGGACCGTCTTTTGCCGCTTGTGATACGGCGCATGCGTACAAGTGCTGTATGTTTCACTCAGCAGCCGACATATTTTGCACATTTAATTCCACCGTTCCGTCTAAGCAACACTGAAATCACACATTAGACATGCTGAGAAATAAGAAATAATGTGAGTGCTAACACACGTTTTGCTATATGTAGCTTTCAGTATCTTCATAATTGTGAAATTGAGAATTGTATTAATCGAAGAACAGCCTAAATTGATTCCAGGATCTCACAAAAATATATTTGCTTCTTACAATGACCATATTTGCCTAATGAGGAAGTGCTGGTACTCTTGGCTGAAATTAAAATCAATAGCATAACTTAAGAGCTGGTAGGTCATAATCTAGTGCCTGCAACGATAACCATCTGCGGTATCAGAAACGGTAGAAGCGTCGAACTCAACATGTACACGGCAACCACGTGGGAAGAATTTGTGACGTAGTTTCAGTGTGGTGAAGGCCGGCGTCTGTGCGTTCATAATACGCCTAGCGGTGACCATGACCCGATCGGAAATGTGTTTCGTCTCATTACCGGCGAAATTAGAAACATCACGATGCGTATATCGGCTCGGAAACAGCGGGAATAGCGTTGTTGATGTTGTGTGAAATGGATGCGCCATGCCGTCTATACGAAACACCGATGATGCGTTTATATGTCACATGTATACGCTTCCTGTGCACGGTAACATCTTCGAGGACGGCACGCGCGGCGATGCTGTTGTAATTAAAGGAGCGGCCATTGAGCAGCGATGGGTACAGAATTTATAATTTATTGCTATATCGATTGATACTATCACAGCCCCAATTCTCACAGCTTCCATGGTCTCGTGTAACCAAGTCAGAGCCGTATACCTGACTCAATCATCCACGGCGTACTTGCAATGAAGAGAGTCGGAAAGTTCCTGTGTCAGTTAATTAAATATTAGAACCGCAACAGTAGTGATACATAGAATACTAAGGATGCAGAAGGAGGCCCCAGGTTAAAAACCGCTGGCGTACATATGCTATAAACAAACCACGAAGAAGGGGGAGTAATTCGCGGTGTACAGGTAATCGCGTTAGGTAAGCGTTTAAAAGAGTTGGGTCCGACCGCTTGAAACTTGTAGCCTATTCGCCTCGTACGTAAGGATGCATAGGAAGTAGGAGTGAGCTCACCTGTAGTGCTGGCACCTCTTTGCCGCCTGGTCTTGGAGGTCTGTAACGTAGATGACGTGATCCACCGCCCCGGGGAGGATGTCCTCGGGAACGCCGCGGAGGCGACCAAACAGATACAGCGTCTCGTAGGCATTCAGCTTGTCCAACAGCGCTCCGCCCTGAGGGCAGTAGCCCAGCTTCGCTTGCCACTGTGTAACGTGTTGATGAGACAAAGAGAAAAAAGTTAGTGACCTTTCACTTTGTCAACGCGGGTTACGCGAAAGCGTGTGGGTGCTGTTACCTTTTTTGTGCATTACGTATAGAATGTTCTAAAAAATCCTTTGAATGTTTGTAAGTGTGGCGGTTCTTTCAAGGCTTATATTTTTTATTTTGCATGTTTTGTGTCCGTTTTTGATTTTTATAAAGTGTAAAGTGTCATTAGGAAAGAAGGTAAGGTACTGTAAGGAAATGCACAGTCTTCATTATTTCAAGCCATTTGGTAACGTGCTATTCATTTTCCCCTTGTTCGCCTTCTTCCTCTTCTGGAGTCTCCTGGGCTTGCCAAGCCCTCGCCTTTTGCCGGACTTGTTCAGCTTGTGCCTGGAGCTTGGCGACTACTTCGGTGTCGGTCGACTCGCGCTCGGCCTGCAGCCACTTGCGTCTTTGCTCCATCCTTCTCACTCGGCCTCTCGATCATGAGACGAACCCAGTACGTCCATAGCGCTCACAAAACCCGTAGCAACTGCCAGAGGAGATCAACCCAGCGCGCCTCCGCCTACCCTCCTCCTCCGCGACGCTTCGTCTCCTTTCTTGCTCCCCACTTCACTCAACGCCACCTAGACTTTCCTCTAAGTGGTGTTGCTTTGGCGCGCGCTCAGCGCGGACCTCCGTACTTTCCCTCCCGCGCGATTCTCTTCACCTCCAGGCACCTTCCTACTCCGGCGCTCGCTTCCCTCGCGGCGACATACATAATCTCGCTGACTTCACAGATGGGGCATGTACGCTTGCGTGTAAAACAAATTATGCAGGCCTATTTACTGTGGCAATCGCTGTAAGCGAAGCATTGTTTATTCTCAACAGTCCTAGCACTCCACGCCTTTGCCTTTTAATCCCCAGGGTTCACACCTATAGATGGTCGTATCTAAAGGCAGAAATGAAGACGTTAAGCAAGCACTCACGCTAAACACGGTATTTATCGCTTTGCTAACGCAGATGAACGTTTCAACTGTCTCAAAATGCTTAGCTGTCCCGAGTGACATGGCGAGAATTAATCATGATATGCTTTTATAAGCCTTCGCGCGTTTCTAAGCGTTTCGACCGTTACAACTGTGCTGTTGGGCTTGGGTATCCTAGTTCATATGCCACCATCCAAGCATATACATAGCCTTAGATCGACCGACCCACGCCAAATTTCGTACAGTCAGGTGAACTAAGCTTTGCTTAAAAGAAAAGAAAAATTGTTCGGAAACGCCGCGGATGCGACCAAACAGATACAGCGTCTCGTAGGCATTAAGCTTCCTGGAAAACATTGGCAGCCAGTCCTCCGGACAGCCTTTGTACATTATATTGGCACATCCACTTCAATGGTCTTCAAAATGTACTTCGAAGTGATTACTTAAAATATTCATCCCGTGTATGAAGTCAGATGGATATATAACTACATGAAAGTAATTTAGTCATATTCTTGCTGTGAGCTTTCGAAAAAGTAGATAGTAATTTGATCTAGACCGCTATGTTGCTCGAGACGGAAAAAAGCAACCACGTAGTTCTTCTCAAATACCGCGAGGTGACATGAAAATCCAGGACGCAGCATGAAATTGCAACCAACCAAAGCCACCACACGATGTTCCATCTTCATGTTCGCGTTTCAGCAAAGAAAAGCGATATTTACCATAAGATGCAGAGACGGTTACATAAGCCATGTGCATGGAGAGGTTGCTTTCGGCATCTAAGCAAATATTTATACAGAAAATCGTCTTTTGAGGTTTGTAACATGTCAGTGTGGAAATAAATATCCGACTTAAAAAGCGATTATGTCACTGAGCTGTTTCCCTGTCTGAGAATGTTATGAGCATAAGTCGGCGAACTCACTCGCGAGTTGACTCAATGACATTCACTCAGTCTCCCACCAGCCGGTTAGTCCGAGTCTGAGCGAGTCCGGATGAGAACGCTTTTGGTGAATTTGAATCCGAGTAAGCCTTGCTAGGGCTGATTTTGGTGAGCGTGAGTACAAGTGAGCCTTCTGAATCGGACTGAGCCCTAAGTTACATATACTGTGAGTGAGTCCGCGTCCGTCTGGCTCATTTTGCCGGACCAACATGGCTATAAAGAGCATGGAAGTTCATTTTCGGGAAGGCAGCTCAATGACAGCTTCTACGTCTTCACCTTCCGAGTGTCGTCGGACAGGACGGCGTCCTTCATGTAGGCGTCACCATACGTCGCCTGGACGAGGCCGGCCAGCATTCGGAACGTGGTCGTCTTGCCGGCGCCGTTCACACCCAGCAAGCCGAAGCACTCACCGGGCTTCAGCGCGAACCAGAGTCCTCGCACGGCGTGAAGCGGGCCGTACATCTTGTGCAGGCTTCGCACCACGAGCGTGTGTTGTGAAAAGCGCTGCTGCCTACAGGTGAGCTCGACGGCCGCTCTCTCGGCAGCGACGTCCTCGTCCTCCTGGTCCGGGGTCTTCTGCGGTGGTGGATCCAGCTTCTGTCTCGAGAGAGAATGCAGTGCCAGGGCGCGGTAGAGCAGATAGAGGAACACGAGGAAGCCCAGCAGGAGCATGATGCAGATGTCCTGGAGGATGCCGTGTGGCGAACTGGACACGGGTGTAATTTCGTACCAGGCGTTCCGAGTTCTATTCGTCAGTACTGAAACAAAAGGACAGAAAGATACAGTGGCTACATAAACAGGCCGGTTTGTATTTTTTCCAAGACGATGTCTTCCTTAGCGAGTTATTCCCACTTTACTGTTTTGGGTATTTGAGTTTATAGCTGCTTCTCGTGGGCCGATCACGAAGGTAGTGCAGTATACAAATGCCCACCGATCCCGTAGGCAGTGCTGTCTAAACATGTGGGCCGTTCCCGTGGGTATGTGCAATTTACTAAAAAAAAAAAGAAAATTCAGAGCACTTCACCTACTGTGAAGATGGAAGCAAGCGAAGCTGTGACTATGGTGGGCCTGGTGTACTGAATGTTGCTATAGTGAATTTATATATTATCATTGTTGACTATATTGAGCGTCATCGGCATGTTCGTCAAAGAGCAGGGACACCGGCGTCTTGTTTTCGCATCGCGGGTCCAATCTTCTGCCGAGGCGTTGGAGCGACGCCTACGAGATCTCTCCCGCTCCTGCTCTCGGCGACTCATACCCACATATCCAACGCGGGTATGAGCCACACGCGATTTCTTTCTTTCCTTATTTCTTTCTTTCTTTATTTCCTTCCTTTCCTCCTTCCTTCCTACCTACCTTCCTTCCTTGTTTCTTGTCCCTGGCTCATACTCGCATATGCAATGCGGGTATGCGCCACACGTGATTTTATTATCGTTAATCGTGACGTAAGTGACCAGCATGTGATGTTATTGATGTCATGAGCAATCAGTCGTGTTAGTCATACATTCGTACCCTTCCATGCCAATTTTGGTATATAGCAATTGAACGAGGCGCCACCACATATCCAGACGCCACAAAATTGTTGCCTACTTCCGGTGTACACGGACGCCATCTCCTGGAACCTAGCCTATAACAGCTTCGCTGTAAAAGAAGAAGAAAAAAAGTCGGCCGATTCCGAATATTCCACTCCTCTCCAATGCCTTGAAAGGCATTGAAGGTATCATGGGTGTATATATTCGGGCCGCAAATTCTGAATGCAACATAGACAATGTGTGAAGAAGGAACACAATTTTCAAACTGCAGTTTAGAACGTATCGACCCGTCATACACATAATTCATGTGAGCGTACAACACCGTTCTTACTGCTTTAAATCGAGGTAACGGCGTACGTGTGACGCTGTTTTGTATGCAACCTCCGTCAGTGTTGCTTGTTGAATTAGTCGTGCCTAGAGAAGGCGTGAATAGCCAATAAAAATAATAGCACTCATTGAGGGGATACTCGGTTAATCTTAAGAAAGCGCTAATTATCCCATACTAGTGTGCACACTCAAAAAAGACAGCCAGGAGACGCACTGCACTTCGAACAACTGTTTTCCGCGTGGCTATATAGATCCATGAAAGCGCAAGGCAGCAGTCGTGAGTTTTACAAGCCTGTGATGTCAAGATTAGAGGAAGTGGAATTCGTTCGCATCGATGATACGCGCGAGTCCCAAATATGTTATTTTGGATGGCAAGGTTTGATGTGTTAAACAACCTCACACTCCATAGATTACTAGCGGTCCTTGAAGACATTTATACTGCCTAGGACAGATAGAAATAAAGGCTCTGCCATGCTACGCTGTGTTGAGAAAATCTCGCTCAATGCTCCTGCCATTTTGCGATTTTCTCAGCTTCTGACTGGTCTTGATGAAACTTCTTCAAAATGTTAAATATTTCAACAAATAATTCCACTTTTGCACAATATTCTTGAACCAACTACGTATCTCCCCCCAGCCTACACCTTCTCTGAAATAATGCTTAACTGCATTTTATCTTACAGAAGCACCGCGTGCGATCGTACGCTGTTTTCTTTGTTCTTCGGTGGAGAATTTCGTGCCAACTGTAATTATAGCATGAGTGAAATCATAATTAACATGCTCCCGGTACTGTCATTTAACCTCTCTTTGCATTTTAGGCAAAAGGAAAGTGGGCTTGTAGCGCACATGACATCACAAGGCTTGGTTGGGGGGGCACAGCTTGTGCGAACGTGTATGGACTGCATACGGCGCAGACCCTGTCTTTCCTGGCCTTTGATCCTTTTGATCACTGCCACGTGGTTTTACGCCAAGGAACATGTCCCGAAATAGACCGGCGAGAATGTACTAAACGGTTTGCATACTCACCGTCGCAGCAAAACCTTATAGCTGAACCGTACGCCTTCACCGAGTTGCAGAAATCGAAGTGCTTATCCAGCAGTTTCTTCCTGCTTCGCAGGTAATCGCATATCGCCACTTCGTACTTGAGGTTCACGGCGCGCACGGTGGTCGCCGAGAGTGCGAACGGCGGGAAGAACATGAAAGGCAGCCTCACGTTCTGGCCCTCGAAGGCGTCGGATGCGTAAAGAAAGCCGATTATAGTGCCGGGACCTGGAACAACGGAACAGAGGTTAACGAGATAAATTAACCCTGCCGCACCCGCCCTGCCACCTTCGTTTTTCGTCTACCAGCCAAACGAAAGCAATGAACTATTCACTAAGCCACCAAGGTTTGACGCTTTGAGCACTGTCTTAGGCTTTAATTTGATGGCGTGTTTAGTGTGGCGTATAGACGTGCTAACATGAGTATATACAGTAGGTGCAATAAAATACCGGTACATGAAGATGGGAATAGTGGCGCAAGTTGCGAATTCTGTCTCCCTTTGTTCGTTCATGAGAGGATAGAATTGTTCTTTCGTTTCATCCTTCTCCTCTTGAAAAGGGAGAAATAGAAATAAGCAGAGTGAGAATATGGCTGGCAATTATATTCTTACTGGAGACACGATTATGTCGCCTATAAGTGCGACACAATGACTCACTGCAATAAGAAGCCTGCGCGGTTTCGTTGAACACGGATTCGCAAGGTGTCGCCATTGGCGCTTCTGTTTTCATGTACATTGTTTAAGTGATGTTCAATAGAAAACACCAAGAAAGACAACTTCTTTTCCAACGTTTATGTCAATTTTTACTGCTAGAAACTAGCTCAGGCATGTCATAGATGCGTTTACATATATATCTTTCGATGTATATATATATATATATATATATACGAGTCAACTTCAGTGAGTGCAGATGCATTTTGATGCTTGTGCTTACCGTTTGGTGATCTACATTCCTTCCCCTACCATATGTTCGTAAATCTACGTATTAGTGTTATAAATCTGCTTAAGAAAAAAGTTCCTTTTTCACAGAAGTTTTCTTATTTAATTATGCATGGGGATTTTTGGCACAAGGGATGTTTTCTGGCCTTAGAGCGTATTCGGGCAGCTTCGAAGGTGAGGCTCGCGTGTAATACGCATTTTATCAGACTGCATAAACAAATACAGTGGTACAGGAAAAGAGGAAAGCTTCTGCGTTTTCCCAAGAAAAAACAAATGACAGTTAAATGATTAAACAAGAATGAGGAGGCATAACAAAATATTATACCGGTGTATTATTTTTCATAGCGAATGAGGAGGAGGAATGAACGTTTGTTGCTAGAAACAGCGAGAAAGTGTTCTTTCTTCGCCCTAGGTGGGCGGCTCTCTCAGTCCAGAAAGCCGTTGGCTAATGCCGCAGCCCGGGCCCGGTCCACCAGACTTCGCTGATCCTCCAGGCTCTGTGCCGTTAACATTGCCTCCCACGTTTCTTCGGTGGCTTGTATCGTTTCTGAGGCATCGTCTTGACTGCTTTTCTCGCGGTGTGGGCACACCAACACCATGTGTTGTAGGGTGTCTGGTACATCACAATATCGGCATAGGTATGAGAATTTAGTGGGATGCATCCGGTGCATGATAATTCCATGGACATTCCATTCCATAGCGAATGAGAAAAAATAATTATAGGGTTATATGTGTCAAAGCAGCGACGATCTGATTATGAGGCAAGCCGTAGTAGGGGATTACGGAATAATTTGGACCACCTGGGGTTCTTTAATGTGCACCTCAATCTAAGTACACGGGTGTTTTCGCATTTCGCCCCCATCAAAATGCGACCGCCGTAGCCTGGATTTGATCCAGCGACCTCAGTAGTCAAACACCATAACCACTAAGCAAACACGGCGGGTTTTCATGGCGAATGAATGCAGTTGAATAGACTTCTTGTCTTTTATGTAAACTGATGTTAATCACAACCTCAATGTCCAATAACTCTTTATGGCATGTAAGCTATCCTATAAAACCCCATCGGATCCCCTACGATCATGCGGAATTATCGAATGTGGAGATTAAAAAACGATGTCATGTTTTTGTTTTTGCTTTCAAGGGGATAAACGTTATCGCCACTACAGCGTTGATAGAACAATAGCGCAAGAGAACCAGACGAGAACGTATACCTTAAACTTACCTGCTATTGCGAAAAGTCCGAGGACAATGCCATATGCCGTGCTGCTGTCCGAGGCGTGCTCCGATATCAGATACGGAAGAAGTATGCCCAGAGGAGCAAACGAGATCATGACGATAAGCAGCGATGCTGAAACACACCAACAAACAAATAGTTACGTAGGCGGTCGCCAAATAGAAATACCGTTGGCAATATAAAGTGTTACATTATTACCATTCCTTAACACCACCACACAAAAATCATTCTACCTGCGCCCGCCAATAATGAAGTCATTCCTAACACATCATTGAAGGTGCAATAAAGAGGAACACAAGACCAGTTAATTATTTCAAAACACAATATTCGTTAATTTCGCGGTGAGCGGTTGTTCACTAGGCAAAAAAAAAAAAAAAAAAGAAGGGGGAACTTTTTTTATTTTAATTTAGCGCTGAAAGCACAGGTGCCGGTATGCGTCGTTGTGACGTAGTGGAATGCTAAGCATTTTCTCCTATTTGGAACTGTCAGTCTATGTCTGCTTTGTCAGTCTATGTATTCTTTTCAGTCAACCGTCAATACAGCTATGGGACAAATAGTTTGAATATTTGATCAGCACGTGCGACAGCGTAAGATAGATGCCGCCGATGCGTTTCACATTTGATAATGTGCCCAGAAGATTGCGACGCTCTGGGGGGTTCTTCGGGAGTTATACGATATACGGATTGCTTTCTTTCTTCGTGTTTTCCAAAATAAAAAGTCATTTGAGAGTCAGCGCATGTCCTGTGTGTACCTTCTTCGTCCTTCGTCCAATTGTGAGCGCTGCACAAACTGCATCATGTACCTCCACGTCGTACAGGGAACGGAAATAAACCGTTGTTTTCTTACAGGGATGGGTTACTGGACGAAGGCAAAGGGGTGGGAAGGATAAAGAGGGAAACAGTACTCGGGCCTGAGACAGCTTGGACTGTCCTTAACTTCCCCAATTGTTTTTTTTTCTCTCAGGGCATAGACTCTCGATCGTTTTGAACCACAGGAGTGCGCGCCTTGCCATGTGCGATTTCCTTTATAAGACGAAAAGATTGCTGCATTAATTTGACATTCGCCTTTTTATTACTATAAAGGAAAATTCACTAATACAGCATAACTTATGCTTGGTGCCTTTTTAAGCCGGCATACAGGAACGCGCCTTACCTAACGTTTCGCCGTGCAGGTCAAAAATGACAGCGAAGCCGCCGTAAGTTATCGCCATCGGCACCAGGTAAAAGACCAGGTCGAAGATGAAGTGGGTGACGAGGTAGAGTAAACCGGAGACGCCAGTCATGAGCTGCAACTGACGGGCTTCGCTGCACACCTCGAGGGACGGCAGCACCACGAACGAAGACATGATCAGGCCGAAGCTCACCGAACCCATGACGCCCCAGTAGGCCCACGTGTGTTTCAGAAGCTCGGCCAGGTCGTTCAGCGGATCACGCTCGACGACGTTGGCCTGGACACGAGTTTGAAGAAATACAACGGAGAGTTGTGTAACGGCCGCAGCAGTGCTAGTGAGCTCTTCAATGAACCCTGCATGCGCCTTACTGCCTAAGAGTTTTTGGGACCGGCCATGCAGTTCAGCGTCAACAATTGAGTTGACATTGTGATTAAAGGATTGAAGACTGCTTGTGGGAGCGCGGGTAGAAAGACCGCAGGCAAGTTGTGCGCGGAAACTTACGCGTATCTCCTCCTCCGTCAGCGTGTACAAAGAGACCCCGGTACGGATGCGGCTTTGAGGCTGACCCGTCTGCTGCCGGAGGAGCACGGTGTCGACTAGGTTCTGTTGGATGCTGGCCGAGACCACGCTCAGAGGATTACTCCACATTTTGATCCTGCACCCACGGCAAAGACGACGCAGAGAGGTGAATATCGTGATTCGACACCGCCATTGTATTGCTTTGCACGTGGTGCTCTCGATTATTGAAGTTCCAGATGCGTCTACTGTCGTGCCTATCGCACGTGCAAGAAAACAACCGTGTGCGCATCCAAAATACCTCGCTACGTATAAACTTTTAAAGAAAGGGCTCTTTGTACTTGCTAAAGAAAAAAAAAAGCCCATCATCCATTTAATTCCAAGGTTCTTAAAAGAAATTAGTAATGGTACAGTCGCAAACAATTTCCACAGTCAAATCCGTGTTCTTCAAAGCAATTCGTGACACTCACTTGTTCTAATTCCCTATACCTTATGATTAAATAGCCTGAAATGTATTTTTTGAAATAATATACTTGAAATGTATGCAGAAGCATGTATACGTGCTGCTGCTTAGTCGCCTGGTGTTCCCATGGTATAGTTAACCGTAACATGGTCCGCTAGCACTTTAGGTGTTACTTTTACGCAGAAACCTTTGCAAGCGCTTTGTTGACATCGTTGCGATGAGTTGTTGGGATAACCTTGTGCTTGCGAGTCACGTACAATCGACCAAAAAAGTTTACGGACCACGGGATCTCAGAAAATGCTAAATACCCGAGCAGCCTTTAAATGTAGCCTGTAAAACCGTACATCATAATGTTGTTCGCGTATACCAGTAGAGGCTGGAAATGGGAATACCAGGCTGCGTTTGGAGGCTGCGGAGATATTCAGCTTTTTGTCAGATCCCTTGGTCCGTAAACTCTTTTGGACGATAGTACCTATAACTGCAACCTTCGTTCCTGAACTGCAGGAACGGAGATCAAGTAGTATTCTCTTTTTGTTTTTCATTTTTTTCTATAGACTCAGCTTGTATTTTGATTGTCATCACACCATGCCACTCATTATTAGTGCAGCTTTCTCGGGTGGTAAAATACATAACTGAAGCGCACGTATGCATTGTGGGAAGAATGCATTGAAAGGTGCGCTGCACTTGTGCTGTGCACTTATTTATTTGTACATTGTCTTAACGCTGAGGTTTCTTTGTTACCATTAATCCAGTTCAGCTAGCCCGATTTGAGGATCTAATGCATTGTGTTAAAATACGACGGGCCTAGGTTACCTAAAGTTAAGACGGATGCTTACGGTGCGACTCCATTGGCGCGACCGGCCTTCTGCCTGTTGGCATAGCCAATCAGCGTCTGTGTGGTCAGAGTGATGTCCCCAAAAGTGATCGAACACAAAATACGAGCCCGGATCTTTCAGGCGACATTCCAGATTTGCCGAATCTGGCAGAAAAATTGAACTTCAGACTGAGCTGAAGCTTTCTCTTAGTTGGAACATTACAAGTTATCCTAATGAGTCGACGAAACGCTGAGATAATTCCGGTATTTATTTATTTACCTATTTATCTATTTATTGAAATAACTGCAGGACCCATAGAGTGATAAAGAAGGTATAGGCAAACTTGTTCGAAGATCATAATTAATACAACAAAAATGCATGATTAAAATATACATTTCGGTTCCAATCTTCAATTGCAACTCCAAATACAGTAAAGTGGTTGACTAATTCTATTGATGTGGGCACAATGATCCGTCGCTTAGTTGCTTGTAGGACAAACCTGTAGAAAACACTAAGATTGTATCGGTGATCTGCGGGAAAAGACGCGGAAAATGCCTCTAAATGAAGCTTACGTTTCAATTCATGGTTGTGACGACAAATTTCAAAGAAATGGGGTTGTTCCCAGGCTTTTCTACGCCCTGAGAGCAATAGAAGGCCTATGTTTAGTTTAATAAATGATGCATAAGCCGTACGATGATAATTGGCAAATATAAATATGGCGCTAGAATCTGAACTGAGCCTAGAATATAGAAAAGGTAAGCGTGATAAAAACCACATATGCAGCTTGCATACTCCAACTTGGAGTGGACGATTGTTCCATAAACTATTACGACCACCGAGTCCGAATTAATTTTTCTCTTATTTGTTCCAGGTCCTTCGTCTGTTTAGAAACTTGTGAGCCACTTACACGTGAGCGTTGAAGACGGCGCCGAAAGAGAAATAGGACACGTATTTGAAGAATGCCTTGTCGTACATGATGGAAAGTGAGAGCAAGGCATTTGGCAGGTCCTTCTGCGGCACGTTCAGGCTCTCGAGGAGCACCTTGTAGCCCAAAGATTCGTTGGTTCGGAGCTCTTCCTGGATAAATGTTCTCAGGCGTGGCATTTTGGCTCCGACGAAAGCACCGGCATCGAGATCGATGTACCTGCGATCAAGCGACACGCAGCCAGTGATTTTGAGACTCAACAAACTATTGTCCATAGCGTTCGCTGTAGGGCCAGTTTGTGGATATATTCGTCGTGTCAGTGATACAGCCTATCCAAGTTTAAGGGGAAAAAAAATACAAGGGCCCGAGTGCTGTCAAATAACAATTTCATTGAATGCATAGCTGACCAGTATATGCAAGGACTCGTAAATCTGAGAAAAGATGACAGAAAGTAAAGAAGGTAATTGCGCGCCACTGCATCGCCGTCCTCCGCTAACGTCCTCCGCTAAAGTAGTCCCCTGTCCATTAATACAATCGACAGTGTACTGACGCACACAGTACCAGTCACACAATTGTATTTTTACTGTTTTACACTTTGTGCTACAAAACTACAGGGCGTTGCTATCATTGAGCTACCATAGAAACGATGGTTAGTACGTCAACTTGTCTAATCTTCGTGGTTGTGGCTTCAAACGTTCTTGTGATGTCATTATTAAATAGCTTTCGCTTCATGCTGTGCCGTCAAACCGCGTCCACGATAAACTATTGTGCTTGCGTGGTTAAGGGCAAGTTCTGCTGAGTTATCTGTGCTTAATGATGATAAAGCTAACTGGATAAAATTTGTGTATTTTTATAGAGTTTAATCTCGCATTGTCAAATAAATTATTAACCCGAAAGCGTTTCTTGGCTAGGTTGGTGAAAGCGCACACCCGGCTGGCGCCCGCAAAGGCCGTGCCCGGAACGCGCGTGACCTCTCCCACCGGAGTCATGGAGGAAGCCGTTGAGGCTATGGAGGAAGCCTCCCGACTCGAAGGGGAGAAGGAAACCGGTTTGGAATAGTCGGGCGCGGTTAACATGTCGTCACCGACGTAGCATCTACAAAAGGAGCGCGCCCTCACCCGCAGTCTAAGTTTGCCTTTAGCTTGTGTGGAGGTACTGTTGCGGCAGCATAGGTAGTGATGCTGCAACAAGTAGCGACAGTTAAGTCTGATGTCGATGTTTTAGGCTTAGTGTCGACAACGGCCGATGACTCGTCGACGAAGCGCTCCGTCGACTCGGAGGACTCAGAGGACAGGCGTGAATTGAAACGTGTACGCTCTACACCGAATTCACCTACTACGAAGAAGAAGAAAGCAAAAAAAAAAAAAAGTTTGAAGATCCCTAATCATATTCTTATGAAACGAGAACGCGAAAGCGCTTCTTTTGGCTAGGTTGTTGTTACGGAAGGGTACTGCAATGTGGTGTTGCCTCATTCTTTGTAACACAACTCGACAACACCATTTTGCAGCACCCTTCCGTAACAACAATTACCTATACGATAATAATAATAATATTATGGGGTTTTACGTGCCAAAACCAGTTCTGATTATGAGGCACGCCGTAGTGGGGGACTCCGGAAATTTGGACCACCTGGGGTTCTTTAACGTGCACCTAAATCTAAGTACACGGGTGTTTTCGCATTTCGCAACAACCTATACGAAATATTCTTATGAGATGAGAACGCGAAAGCGAACGTGAACGCGAAAGTGAGAACGCGAACAACCTATTGACCCTTTTCGCGGCGATCCCGTGGGCGCTGCCATGTTTGATCACATGGTGACGCGTCCATTGCTTGCCTCAACTGCCTCCGTTGCCTCCTTGTTTACAATGGAAGTGTATGACGCCGGCGCGGCTTAGAAAACCTCTCTTTTCAGAGATATCGTAGACGGTGACTAGGTGGACGACACGAAGGTTTCATCACAGCTGCAGAGAACATGCAAAAGCGCTTTCGGAGCTGATAAAGCTATGTCCAAACGGCGGAAGCAGCGTATACGGTGCTCGTTTATAAAAGCGGGGCTAAATATGTATTTCAAGCTATCCAAGCTTTCAGATTATGAATTCAGTCAGGATTAGTGTGTTTTGCTCTTTGTTCTTTATTCGGCAAATATTTTGAAGCAGTGGCTTGTCAGAGTCTGACTCAGTGAAGTTCCTCGGTGCGGCCACTATCTGATTATTTTCTGCTTAATCGCTCGCGGGTGTGCTCAGTTCCGATATATTTGTTCTTGTTGCGCACAAGGCTTGAAACGTAGCTGTTTTGTACATTGTAATGCCTTGTAGCAAATGTATATTACAGCTAGTAACTCGCTTACTCTTGTGAACCATCACGAAACATTCAGCTTCGACCATTCGTGCGCCATAGGTGTAGTCCGTCATTTATTGTGCGTATACAGCGCGCATATATTCAGGTGTGCGCCCATTCACTTATCCTTGATACGTCGGCTATAGAGTGGACGTAAGTTGTTCTGCCATTTGGGACATATGTGTAGAGATAATGTGCGCGAAACTTAGTATCACAGGAAGCGGCGCTACTCCCTAAATTTGTTTAACGAGTGGTACTCACTCTTTCCGACGTTCTGGAGATGAAGCCCTTTCTTTGAAGGTTAGCGATACAAGGCTGGCGGATGAGCCTCGAGGAAAGCCGTACATCACGAAGTGCCGGTAACACGTTCGGACAGTTGCAGCAGCGGTCCGCGAACCATTCGAAAGAACGCTTTCGCGTTCTCATCTCATAAGAATATGTTTAGGGATCCTCAAACTTTTTAGTTCATAAAAATATTATACTTTAGTGCGCCCTGAAAGTGGAAAAAGTACGGTCACTTGCGCAAGTTTAGAGCCTCCTATCATGACCAAGACAGTGTTATAAAATAACCTACGCTGTTCCACATAGAGCACAGGGGTGCAATCTTGTACGCGTTCCAAAATGGAACGGAGGCGGTCCGTTCCATCGAGCCGCGCATGATTGGTCAATTTGAACCGTAAGCCGCACACGATTGGTTAAATTGAACCGTGACGATCAAATTGACCAATCATGTGCGGCTCGATGGAACGGACCGCCTCCGTTCCATTTTGAAACGCGTACCCGCCTCCGTTCCATTTTGAAACGCGTACAAGATCGCGCCCCAGATTGCAAGGAAGACTAAAAAAATATTTTTGTTTCGTTTTACTAATGCGATTAGCATTCTTTGGGTACATCCCACACTTTCCGGGGGCTGACTGCCTATCCATCTATGCCTCTAACCGTTTTCCCGCCAACGGTCACGGGTAGTCCATGGTCGAATGGGTAGCGGCGTAGGGCTGCTGTGCTGAGGGAACGGGGTTCAAAACCAACCGTCGGGCAAACACGGGTCACTGGGTATGCGACAATGTGTACATATGTGCTGCTCTTCAACTAACCTCTGTGACGTCAACATGGGCCACTAGGGATGCGGCATTGGATACGCGGAACTGGGTGTGTACCGTTCTTCGAGTGAACCTCTTTGACGGCGATTTGGAGCACTGGGTATGCGCAACTCGGTCTGTGCTGCTCTTTAATGAACCTCTCTGATATCAATTTGGGCAACTAGCTATGTGCCACGGGATATGTTGCCCTCTACAAAGACAAAAATGATACTTTAAATTTCTCCGATGCTCGGTGAAATTGATCAAGTGCCACGCGCGGTCTTTTCGGCGATGCCGCTAGATGGAGCTGCGTGTGCAGTGGGATGCGCGAGAGTGGAGCCCGGCTCCATACACGTTTCGGCGTTGGCAATACGGTGTCACTATACATTGCTTCATTGCTAAACGTATTAACGTCGACGTTCATTGTGAGATGGGTTCTTCCGGAATGTTTTTATTTAAAGAATTTTTATATAAAAATCTCAACTGCCATTTTCCAGCACATTGTCGAATGGTATACCAAAACGCACATAAATAAACCTGCCGAAATTTGTCATCAAATTTTGCACGCTTATGAATACCGGGTATTTGGAATGCAAGTATCTAGGTGTTATTGCCTATAACGTTCGGCAATTTTGGTTATGTGCCGCTCCTGCTGCCCCTGCTTTTTATGAGCACGTCGAACGTTTAAAACCACATATCGTAACCGCATGCCTGCAGGAGCACGTATACGCTTTTCGGTTTGCGTTAGAAGCGTACAAGCACCAGCCCGGGGGCCATGTGGACATTGCCGGAATAGCCCACAAAACGGTGCTCGGACAAGAGGATGCTCTGTGCGCATGTGCCTGCCGGTGCAACTTTTGTAAGAGCGCTCCACGACATGGCGTTCACGATTCCGTCGGTACTAGGCAGCCACACACAGTAATTTTATGTCGGACGACGCTCCCGTGAGATTGTTAACATCCTGGTGAGCTGTACTAAATAACTGGACGAGATGACGTATGTTCCATGAAGTAGCATCTGCTAACGCACTGGGTTGCGAGGCACCGCACTGGGTTACGAACTGGTCCTTGAGAGAGTGGCGCTCCAAGAACCAGTTGGCTCCCGCGTATGGTTAACGGAAGGTTTGGTGGTAAGGGGAGTGAAACACATAGAGCAACATAGTTTCACAAATAATCATCTCCAAAAGCATGCTAACCGCATTCTTGGATAACAACCGGGGTTGATTTTTCATTATTTTTATTGAAAAGCTGGCATGCCTAATCTATATAGAGCTACTACGGTTCTTATGGTTTAATTTTGCAAAGGTGTTCGTTACCTATTCGTAGTGGTCCCGTTTGTTTTAGAGGATGTTTGTGGAGTAGGGAAAAAAAAACATCCGAGCAAGATCGAAGGCTTCTCGTGGTTGTCTGCGTTCGAGCGACTGATGAAACACCACCAGAATTGGAGGACGCTTAAGCTTCGCCTTTAAGAGTTTAATACGATAGTATTAAACAGATCCCTGGATGCTTATCATGCTTTTTTCTCGTATATTCAAATTACAATCCCGACGCTATCATGCCTGTAGGTTGTAGTTAAGGCGTAGTTTACGACTTTCCTGACGAATTTTACTTTGAGAAATTAATTTTTTGTTCACTAACCCCTTGCGCTACGCGGAGGGCCTGTGTGGTCTGAGTGGTTTGGGATGAATTTCTCCGCCACGGGATGCCATAGACGCTGATGCTTACGCCGACGCTGACACCAACGCCACGTTTTCTGCGACACGGGGCCCTTAACGCAATCGAATACGAATAACGAGCGCCCACTTGTATTCGAAGGGCAGCTGGAAGGCATTGAGCTCGACGATGCTGACACCGATGTAGGCGATGACCAGGGGAAGGATCCAGCCGGTGAGAAACAGGAAGGGCGTGCGCCACAGGTACAGCAGCCTCTTCTGAACCAGGGCACGGAAGCGCTGCCGCGTTCGGGGTTCCCTCTGATTGCGACGCTGGAACATGGTGGTCGGCGCAGCTGCGCCATTTCGTAGAGCACGAAGCGTGTACGTGCACAATGTCTGCACCCCAGTATTACAAAGCGGGAGTCTTAATTCACGTAATAGCCGCCACGGTAGATCTCGTTGGTATGTTGCATTTAAAGGGAAGGCGAACGCTTCAGCCTCTTATAGCAGTGAAGGTTTTAATTCATGTTTAGAAATCATGTGCTATCAGAAATAGTGCCACATCGAATATATACGGGGAAATGAGAGCAGATGTCAATATGCCGTGAACAGCATCAGTGAGGACGTCCGAAGAACATAAAAACGATGCGGTATATATGATGTGAAGTATGCGCGCAGGTGGTTCAGCAGGAGTATTGCAAGACTGACGTAAGCAACGCGTAATGATTTCACGTAGAGTGTAAGCCAATACCGTCTCATTTCTGCACTTAATAAGTAGTTTAAATAAGTGTGATGTCTGTCTTTGGTGCCGACTTACGAAGCTGTGAACTTGATGATCGACTTTTTTTTTACCACTTTTGAGTATTTGTCTAGAAAACCTGAGCGCCCAATTATGTAAGGCTCTGTTTCCAAGAGTAAATATAGTTATAATATTTCTCTTATATGCAACAAATTTCTCTCGAATCATTTCTACTGCTGCCTAATGAAAGCGTGATCTGACATTTTAAGTAGAAGATCTTCGGAGGCTAAGGTATAAAGCTTTCTCATGAAAATAATTCCAAAGAGAAATGGACGGTTAAGTTAGGTTAAATAAGCGGACGTTGGTTATGCATGAAAGGATGGGAAAATAAGAAATTGCGGGTAGTAAGTAGTTTACGACAGGCAGAAAGACAGCTCATAAATAGGTAAACATAACGAAAGAACTGTGATTCCAACTTAGTTCCTATAGCCGTACAACATAACTACGACCACCTGCACAACATGGCAAAAGAGCTTACTTGAGGTCTGGAGGACAGCTTTCTCCTTGGCACCTTCCGCCCAGAGATTGTATATTCTGGCCGAGAGCACGTATATGAAAAGAAAACGTAAAGAGTTATCCCTTAAGGGCTTTCTTAGTATGCAAATATTATTCTATGCGGAGTATAGCACCAGTTTGCAGAGGAAATTGTCGTATTCAGCAACAATGGGGACTAGTTGCAACAAATGATTGAGGACCTTAACCAAGAAAGTGTAAGAGTGGAGTTGAAGATTAACATGCAGAAGACAAAGATAATGTTTAATAGCCTGGGAAGGGAACAAGAATTCAGGATCGCCAGTCAGCCTCCAGAGTCTGTACAGGAGCACGTTTGTCTAGGTCAATTACTCACAGGGGACCCTGATCATGAGAAAGAAATTTACAGATAATAAAATTGGGTTAAACTGCATACGGAAGGTGTCACGGAGCGGCATATTTTCGAGAGTTCGAATGGTTTTTGACGCCAATTAACGGCCGCCAAAAACTTGGGGTCCTCACTATGCGGCGTATAACTTCGATTAGCGACTGTCACGGAGCGACATATTTTCGAGTGGTTTTGACGCTGATTAGCGACACGCCGAATTACGGGCGTCAAAAACGTGGTGTCCTCACTATGCGGCGTATAATTTCGATTAGCGACACGCCAAATTACGGGCGTCAAAAGCGTCGGGGCCTCACGGGGTGGCATCTCGATTCGAGACGCGACACGCCGATTACGAACCCAGAAATGTGCGTGTACGTCCGCGAGGTACTGCCGGGCTCGACCTTGGCCCTTGACCTTGGCAGAGAGGGGAATCTACCGGCCCTCGCCCATGGTGAAAGGGGCGCGGCCAAGACCTTTGGGAGGAGTCGTGAATTAATTAGGTGAACTATAAATACCGGCAGTTCCCCTACATAGGGAACTAGGGAAAGGAGAGGCTATTTAAGCGCAGGTTTTGGGCCCTGCTATTTAGTCTAGAAGCTGAACCTATGCGCTGCTGAGAAGCCATCGGGGAGCTAGTGCCGTCCAGTATCACCTGGGCCGCCTGGCCACGTCGGAACTCCAAGGAACTAGTTGACGTACGAGGCGACAAACCAACGTCTGCAACGAAGCTCACGGTAGTTCGCCTCAAGTTAGCTCAACCTGCTTGAGGGAAGTCGTCAGATCTAGACTCCCGGGAAACCCAGCCCAGCAATCGCATCCACCTCGACAAGATCGGACCGCCAGCATTCTTCGGGAAAGCTCTGTGCACCGACTTCACGGTTTATGGACTTGCTGCTGCTGCACGGCCACGCGTATGACACCATTTGTTTTATTTTGAACTTTGATTTCTTTTGAACTTTGTTTAGTGAATTACTGTTAAGTGTTATTCTTGTATATTTGATCCTCGCACTGTTTCATTTGTATATGTATTGTTAATTGCTCATCATACTTCTCTGTCTTCATTGTGTTATATTAAGTTCAGGTGTGTTAGTCTGTCTTGTGTCTTTTTTATTATTTTATTTTATTAATTGTGCATATTTATCAGCCGATAAATATCTTGTTTTTTTTTTGTTTACTCCCGACTCTGACTCTTTTCACTGTGTTCGCTCGAGTACGGAACGACCAACCGGCTTGTCTACCCCGTCGATCGACTTCGCGCCGACGACGAATCGGGGACAGCTGTGACAGCAGGCATTACCAATTCCTAACTGGGAGCTTACCACTGTCGCTGAAAAGAAAAGTGTACAATCATTGCATTCTACCGGTGCTAACATATGGGGCAGAAACGTAGACGTTAACAAAGAAGCTCGAGTACAAGTTAAGGACTGCACAAAGAGCGATGGAACGAAAAATGTTAGGCCTAACGTTAAGAGACGGGAAGAGAGCGGTGTGGATCAGAGAGCAAACGGAGATAGCCGATATTCTAGTTGACATTAAGAGAAAGAAACGGAGCTGGGCAGGCCATGTAATGCGTAGGATGGATAACCGGTGGACCATTAGGGTTACAGAATGGATACCAAGAGAAGGGAAGCGCAGTCGAGGACGGCAGAAAACTAGGTGGGGGTGATAAGTTAGGAAATTTGCAGGCGCAAGTTGGAATCAGCTAGCGCAAGACAGGGGTAATTGGAGATCGCAGGATAACTTTCAGTGGACATGATATTGATAGCACCAGTGAAAAATTCACCGATGATTACGATGCTCGCTAATGCGAAATTTGAGCGCAGCTCTATGCGTGTTTTCATTTCGCGATATATTGGCTGCAGCATATGAACCTAACGTGGCGATTGACAGCACGTGCAAAGCTGCCGAAGGGGTAAGGGTAATTGTAAAGCGGTAGCGCTGCGCCAATAGAGTTTACTGTCTTAACAATATGTTGTTTTACCACATTAGTAACATAAAAAAAACGTAAGATTTCGCATGTGTCTCTTGTAAGCCTATAACTTGACTCCTTTATAGTTTCAGACACATGAGACCTGAGTTACGTCATAATGATCTGATGGTAGCCAATAAAGTTTGTTTCCCCATAAGAGAAGCTGGTTCATGGATTCCAGCTGACTTTGCTGAAATGTGAACTAGTCACTGAAAACGCGTTCCGATTTTACGCCTTCACAATTCTTCCCCTAGGAAACCAGATATTGTGCTACATGTTAAGCGTTGACACAATGTATCTGTAACCAGTGCTGTTTTGTCTCAGCATTTAGAGTATGTGTGGAGAGCGTGAAACCTAATCGGCATAACGTTACTGTCATAAACGCCTTTTATCGTTCACCATATGTGCGGCACCCCTCCTATAGCTACATTCGCTGGCGCAAGATATGTGCTCACGTATATATGCCACGAATACGTGATCAGCTCTACAAACACTTCCTTCACCTTAATCTTCTACATAGTTTCTTTAATGCCTTCTACAGGGGGAAATCATGCGCTACCGCCTGTGCGGTCTTTCTAAAGGCGCAATGATTTATAGGTTACGCCAGAATATGAGAGGTTATGTTTCCCTTGAACGTGGCTTGGCTAAAAATAAGGTTGTCCAGTAATGCGTTGATAGGAGCCAGAGAATAGGCTAAAGTCTGTCGCTCCTGCGCGTATGCTGAGCACACGCAAAATATGTGCGCTAGTTCCATTGGTATACATGAAAACGGTTCTAATCCGGACAGCGGTCGCAATGTAATTATGAGGCGCTATGCGCACCTCATCGGTCATGACTGAACGGAGTGTGCATAGAAAAAGCCTCGTCATTGGTACAAGTTATGCAGCCGCAAATACAATCTATAAAGTGAAATCAAGAACACTGGTGTGCATAAATTTGGGTAGATAAGAAACGTTTATTTAAATTAGATAACTCCGGGTCGTCACAATTAATCTGGGACTTTTCACCGCAGCATCTCACAGAGACAACTGCATCTTTATTGTTTTATATTACGTTCGTACGCATAAAAAAGATCACAAGGACAAGAGAGACAAATCACGCGTCATTCCACTGCTGTGAAGATGGATTACCAGCGAAGCAGTTTAGCACACGTGACACAGAATCTAGACCAAAGGTATGAGCAAATTTTATTTCTCTTGAGCGGTGACGGTAGTCATCCCGAATAAATACACACGCACACACACTTTTATTTTGACCGACGGTCTTGATCGGCGGCATACATTCGCGTGGAAGACTATCGCCACCTAGGGCAGCCTGAGGAAACTAGACACACGGGGCGGGACCGCCACCCGGTGGAAAGTAGACAGCGCAGCGGGACCACCACGTCGGGAGAACGGAAGGAAACTAGGCACGCAAGCGCTTGGAGCGGCGACAAAGAGAGGGCGGTGGGAGCGTACACAAGGCCGACGCGGGTTGCACAGCGGCAAATCTTTGAGAAACCCTTGCTGAAAGCAGGGTTTCCTGAGAGCCTACTGATGTAGAAAATGGTGCCTATTGATAATTAATCTACTGAAAATGCATATCCAAGTGATGATACGTATAAGCTTTAGCATAGAATGAAGCGATTTTGCTTCAAATTCGGGAGCTGAGTTTTTGCACACGTAGATTTTCTGACGGAAACAAAAAATACATGGAAACCTAGCCATAGAGACAGCTTCGCCATAAAATATCGTCTTGTCTGTGCAAATAAAGCCTTCACGGAATTAGGTCTCCATAAGAAGTCAAGGTTGTCCCGTCGTGCAGCTTGTATTAATGTTTCTAGCACAACATTAAAAGGAAACTAAGGAAGCCAAAGTTTGCCATTGAAACCAACCCACAAAGAATCTGGGCCAGCTCGTTCTCGCTCCGCATTTAGCAGCCTGCAAATGGAGCTGTCGACATTATATATAACTTCACGCCCTAGCTATAGTAATTGCGCTTTGAATACCAGCTGAATATACAATATGGCAATCACAAAAGAGCAGTTTGCACGTTGTTCTAGTACAAAGTAAACTATTGTGCCAGATTCAACTAATTTATTTCTAACGTGCCGTCAAGGTGGCCTGGACCTCCTTGAAAGTTGACAACCGGAAGCTCTATGCTTGACGGCATTCCTATCCGCGCAATAGCGTCTCAGAGCAACTTTTCCCTCTGGGAGATTGCGAAATGCTTTGTGATCATCAGTAAAAGGCTCACTTGAGGTAGGCGTCCTTCATAGTTGCCACGGACACCCCTAGGCTCAGGATGCCAAGTGCTGCACCCTTTCTCTCAAACTCGAGAAACATCGCCTGGAATCCGTCCCTCTTGAGCGTGTTCATCGCGATGACCGCCTCGTTGTCCTTCTCCTCCTCCATGATAGCCTGAGGGCACGCTTTCCGCGCCAGGGCGAGCACCTCTTTCGACTTGAAGGCATTGGGTTTCTTGGAGATGCGCAACTTGTAGCCAACGCCTGCGGCAAGGAACAGTGACCGCATTTCCTAATCTGTTGGGTATGAATGTTTTTGAACGTGGCTAGTCTACTTCATTTCCCAATAAGTTGTATTTGAAATCGGTATATGGCTTGGAACATGTTAAAGAGAAAACGTGTGTGAGTGATCTTGATCGCGAACTCTGACGACCAAAGTCGCTACCACCCACTCCCTCCATTTTCTTTCATACGGCCAAAGCCAAGGAATGATCGTATCCGAAGTAAAAAATAAACATGTTAAGCAGAAAGGTGAGACAAACAAATACGTGCCCCAGGTATGAAATAAATATTCACTAAGTCAATCTTGACTACTCCGATAACCCTTGTAATGCGAAGAAACAGATGGCGCGTTGGAAGTACCGGGCAGAAGGATGGAAAGATTCTGGCGCAACAACTAATTGTCCCTTACTGAAGTCCGGCCGCAGTTGTCTGCAGGTGAAATTGCCCTGACGTCTGCGCGGGTGACCCCCACCTGCCAGCTCTCTGCTCACCAGCCACATCGTATTGAATACGTCTGTTTTCGTCAGTTGCTAAGCAACGCTGGGTGCAGGCAACTTGGGAACGCCAAGTAATGATGGATTCCCACCCGGCTTAGACGTGGCTTCTTACGGCGTCCGCGGCAGGTAATCCTCACAACCATTGGCTATCACTACAATCACTAGGTAAACAACTTGCTGTCAACTCGTTTTCCTCACATATATTCCCCGCAATTGACGTCCTTGTTGCTTACCGCAAGCATTCTTGAGGAAACTTGTTGATCCACTGCAGATCACATGGCCTTTGTACATTACTATGATGCGGTCGCCCAATCGTTCGGCCTCTTCCATGTCGTGCGTGGATAGCAGCAACGTTGTTCGGCCCCGCAGGCCTTGCACTAAAGTCCAGACAACGCGTCGTGTCTCGGGGTCCATGCCCACAGTCGGTTCGTCAAGGATCAAAACCTGCGCCACAGCAGACATCGATCATTTATAGTTTGCGCAGTTCATTAATCACTGAGGTAAGCTGAGCACCAAGTTTAACAAAGAATAATAAACGCTTATTTTAACTTATTTCAAGCGCTATAGACAATGATAAAACACCAAATATGGGTGTTCTGGCACTGTATGGTTCAATAGGAAAAGTGTCCTACTCATTTCCACGCGATGAGCTTAAATATGAATGGATGCAAAAGCACATAATAAGTGCACAAACGTAAACTGACTGAACAGTTATGACTATTTGATAGCATTGTGTGGTCGTCATGTCAGACCACTTGCGTTGCTAAATGCCGCCAGAGCTGGAGAAATCAGATAACACGGACACAGTCCCAGTACTGTGTTGAAACCAGATTCTCACAAACTCAACTATGATAGCACAGAAAAGCCATGCTCTCCCCACCATGACATGCAAAGGGAATGATCATGGAGGACGCGTGAACATGCTATTGGCAGTTCTAACTCGTTATCCTTCTTGGATGTGATTTTCAATGCCTATCATAACTATCTGGGTACCTTTATTTCATTCTTGAAGCACTGAATCAATGCTCTAGGCTTTTATAAAGAGATGAAACAAATGTGTAGTTGAATGCGAACACTGCTAATCGCCTAATAGAATAAGAACGGCAGTAACAAAATCAAGTTTCTCAATGCACTAGAAAAGGAAAAGCTCACTTTCCAATTTGTGCAACGCCACGAAGTTCCTTGAAATCAAAGTAATCATTAAGTTTATGCTTAATACCGCGCTTAAGATACAATTCTTATGCTTTACACGTATTGGTGGTTATTGTCATTATCGCTACGCGCCTTTCTCCTTTTCATTAAGATGCATTACGGTGATTTAGTGAACCGGCATCAATATTTCTGTGACTACATTACAAACTTTAATATATGGTGGACAACCGGTACGAACGCGTTTCTAAACAGTGCTGCGAGGCTCTGCAACTTCGGGCACAATACATGACATGCGGTTTGTTTAACCGCTTATACCCAGAGAGGTGTGTGAGTATCTGATGAGGAGGATGCAAGCTGCAGGCAATCTTGTCCTGCCGATGTATACCGGCAATTGTTCTGCCCCATCGAGCGTCTCCTTATACCATGTGGGGATACGCATACATGTAAATGAGCAGTTCATTGCAGCGTACAGTTTACTTCGTATTTAACGAGGCTACCAACTGCATTACTCGATTGGCAATGTTTAGCATTACTTGGTAGACTTCACCACTCGTTGAATAGTTAAGTTTCTTTAAAAACCTTCTGGAGGAGGCGAAACATCTCCCTCCTGAAAATATTGCCTGGTCACGGACACAGTAGCACAACTGCGAATGATGAAACGAACTTTTTATTGGGCGAACTTTTGCCCACAAAGCAAATGACACTCGAAGCACAACGATGGCGGCGAACACAGTCAGCGGTTGTCGAAATCTGATGTTATCTTATGTTACCTATTGTCGAAATCTGATGCATTATACTATAAGCAAGGGCACAATGAAACTATACAGGGTTGATGTTTGAAACAAAGACAGTATTTCCAGCGTCTATGCTCTGTGCTCAATAGGAACTGTGCAGGGCTGTAATTGGACAGGTGTAGATGTTCATGCTGATTTCACCCCGGCACGCCTCTTCAGACTTTCACACTTTGCCTACAGAGGAACGACTGGCGAGAATGAGGAAGAAGACGATACGGCACGGTTACCCTTGGGCGCGTGATGAGAGCGATAGCGATGCTGAGCTGCCGTCTCATTCCTCCAGACAGCTGATCAGGGTAAGCGTATAACTTGTCACCGAGTTGCACCGTCTCGAGCAGAATTTTCACGTATCGATTGACTTCGGAACTCCGCAATCCCTTGAGCTGCGAACACACAAAAACGCACATTTCGTGAACAGTCACCTGGCTTTTCTCGGCTAGAAGGTCAAGCTCGACATCCATTTGCTTGCACTTGTCGACATGTACATGGGTAATGAAAGAAGTGCCCCATAAGCATTACGGTTTCTATTAGGCGCCTGTATGCGCTATCAGCAAAGTGTGTCGTTCTGAGGCGCCTTTTCTATCACGACCATGATATTGCCCCTGCCAGCCCATAATAACGCTCTGTAGAACAAGAGGTACTCATGCACGATTTGAAATGGTCTTTCGACATTTCGAGTTTTGCAGCGGCATGAGATTGCACGCCGTTGTTAACCTGTCGGTCTGGCGAAAATTACTGCCCAGCGTACCGAATTGTCCTCTGTTTAGATGCGCTATAATTAAACTTTAGCTCAGTCACGCCTCTAAAGAAGCAAACTCTCAAATAACACCTTACTATGCCGAAATACTGCAGATGGTCGAGCACGGTGAGGTCCGGGAAAAATACATCCGTCTGGGGACAGAAGCCCAGAACTCCTCGCACGGTGTAACTGTTGACTTCTCGTCCACGAAGGAATATCGCGCCGCTGTCTGCCTCAAGGAGACCTACACAGAAGCGGGGACGAAAGTGAAAAACCAGTGCTGGCGTACTCGCCGCAAAATGCTTGTTATTTCTCTTGAAGGGGCCTTGTACCGCTTTTTATCGAAGTGGAGAAAGTTGCTTGAAGTTAAAATAGGCTATTTCAGAAAGACTCTGCCGCAAAAATTACTTCAATGCGCTCTTTAGAAGCGGAGTTATTGGCAATCAAACACGGCTTCTGCTGTGCTCCCGCTCCTTCTTCAATGCCTTGCACTGCGGAGGCTACGGCGGAGTGGTGCGTGACCACAATGCCTCGCCTTCTGAATGTCACCGTGGCGCGCAGTTAAAATTTTGGATGTTAACGTAGACGCTACGACTTCCTATTTTGGTGCCTACGACACGCTAAACCTAAGCCAAACGCGGTTGTCCTCAGTGAGTTGCAGTGCGCTTCGCCAGTGGACTCGTGGCGGCACCCCGTGGCGGCCGCGGCATCTACGCTACGTAGCCGACCGCAGCTACCAATAGCAGCCGCGTATGGGAATCCGCTTTATTACGAAATAAAGCGTCTAGAAAAGAATTAGGAACATGACTTCTGTTGCAAAGAGTGCGTTTGAGAGAAATGTGTCTTCGCGCTCCGCTTGCGAGCTCCACGCACCGCGCACGACAGCAAAGCTTGACTGAGATGTTCGCAGCAGCGTATGCTACCCGCAGACTATGTTATTTCACCAAGCCAGAGGGGTAATTCACAGCCCTATTAATGACCAATAAGCTAGTTCCTAGCAGAAATATCACATCAGGCACGAAATATGACGAAACATATTTGAAAGCTTTGTGTTCGCTCTCACTGCAACTAAAGCCGTTGCCCGAGCAGCAACTGAACGCCGCTCTGTCAGGCAACCAGAAATGTTAGTTTAGCACGCGTGTTTGATTAAACACTAATTATAGTGCTTGCTGTTTTCACACCGTGGCACAACCATGGTGGCGCAGCACCTGTGCGCTTGTTTACATTTGAGTTACGAAAATGCTTGAGAATACTTGGGACGTGTAAGCTAGCAACTGCACTGCGGGCGATACATCGGGAAGCCACGAGACTTGTCATTTCAACTTCGCTCTTTCCCATTTGTTGTTAAAGGGAAGCAAGAAGGCGCGGCAAGCATATGGGCTTGCTTGGTTGGAAAAAAAAAAAGCTACCTGTCAGTATGCTCATCAGCGTCGTCTTGCCAGCGCCGTTGTGGCCAAGCAGAACTGTCACCTGGTTCCCGTAGATCACCAGGTCCACCTTGTTTAGAGCGACGATATTATCAAACGCCTGCGAAAAAATTGAGAGAAAAAAGACAAATTGGTCATTTTCAGAATATTCTCAAATTAATTTATGCAAACTGCTTAATCCTGTGAAACTAATGGCGAATGTATGTATGGTGCGTATGCACCTATCTTATGTAAATGATATGTGGTGTACCACCGCGACATGCTACCTGTGTGAGAGATTTGAGCGCGAATAAACGAGCACTTTAGCCACTAGATCCAATTATTATAATATAAAGAAGTCGGCGATTTCTGTTTTATGGAAAAGTGTGGGAAAGTGGATGTGGGTCAATTACGGCCGATGTTTGAATGTGCGCTGAAAGGAACCGTTTTTGTCTTTGAAAGCAGTCAAAAATTCAAACTTGGCAATTCATTGACCTAAGCGCACTTGTATACCTGTGCTGAAAAAAAAAAGAAGTCTGAGACATAATTGATGCATGGGGACCAGTTCACGACCGAATTGCTGATGTGCTCTCCATACAGCGCTTGTCTAATTTTGCATAAGTATTCCGCCTGTATCACTCACCGAGAATGAATTTTTTTTAGATTATTTGAGCTTGTAAACTGTCAATTTCGGTTGTTTTATTGGTTATCTTGCCTGGTTTTTCTTCTGGTGTTTTGATCAGAGTTTGAACTCAAGAAAATGATGCTGTTTCATCTAGTGTTAGTTGGCAGAGAGCATTTGCGTGCGGTAATTTAATTGACCCACGTTTTCTTTTTTTGCGACATTTACAAAACCATTTATACGGGGTGTTTTTAGACCATACAGAATTTCTAAAAATCGCCTCTGGCGGATAGCGTAATTGTAGTTCCTGAGCTGGATGGGCGTTCCAGTGCTCGCACTTGCATAATCAAATAGTTAACAATAACTAATTGTTACTTTTAATTTAATTACGTTACGGCATGTAATGCAATTTACGAATTGTAGCTGGTGGGCTTGCAAGGCATATCCACTTGTAAATAATTCTAATGGCCACACGAGTTTTGAGATATGCGCGGTGAATTTCCGCGGTAAAAATGTACAATTGCTTCACTTCTTTAACAAACCGCCGCTTTATGCATGGACTGGAACGCCCATATATTTCGTCGCACACTTTGGGAGTTATTATCTGGCAACTGGTGTCATCCTGAAAATTCGTTCCAAGTGGATACGCCTTGCGAACTGACCGGCTGCAATTCGTAAGTTGCGACATGCGCCATAAAGTAATTAATTTGAAAAATGTTAGAAACTGAATTCTTGTCAATTGGTCGATTATGCACCTAAATTTTTCGTGCGAGCAATATACGCCTATTTTAGTAATCCAGCTCACTGACCAGAATTTTGCTATCTGCCATAGGCAATCTTTAGAAAATTCTGTATGGTCTAAAAACAAACAAACAATAATGTCCCCTATACCTGACTCCTTTACTTGCGCAGTAGTCTGCAGCGGGAACTTACCTTACTAAGGTTCTTGCACTCGATGGCAGGTTTCAAGTTCGGCGCTTGCTCAAAGCGATTTTCGTCGGTGGGGCTACCTTCTTCTTCGTCGGTGTCACCTGCCGCTTTGGGCGGGTTCCAGTAAGATGGCTGCAAGAACGTAGAGTAGGAACGTTTGTCTGCTTTCTCCTGACCCTCGCATAAATAGTAGTTGTTCACTCGTTACAGTCTACGCCGTAAACCTTACAAACCTGTCTTGATCAATTGCGTCCATACAGGGACTCAAATATCGCGGTTTCGGGGAGTGCTGCGTCCTGTTGTCGTGTCGTGTTGATATGTTGAGTGCACAGCTTTGTTTAGTTTGTGCTTTGTATTGTGCTTCCTTCTAACGGATGCAGCGTATATATTATGGTCATCGCTCTCATCACTCGTTACCAGCATTCTTTTAATACTTGTACATTTTATGCACCTTGCACTGAATATTTTAGGCCTCTATACAGCCGCGTTACATTTTACACTTTTTATTCATCACGTCATCGACTTTTCAATACCATTTCTTGGCGCTCTTTGGCCATCCCTGGCCCTTGCGCCGAAAAATCCTATACATCATTATCCTTCTAACGGCAGATATAAGTTTCTATTTCTGGTATGTTACGCGCAGTGAACTACAGCTGCAACAAAATTTAAGCAAGAAAAAAAAAGTAAATACAAAAAGTGCATTCGTTCTCAACGTAGCAGCTAAAATCAGAGTCGGTATACGCAAAAGGTTTAAACCGCAGCTTTTCATATATATATCCATCCGAACCTTAGCATGCTCGGTCTTGTGGCGCCGAGCGAGCGTGAACCGGCGGCGCATTGTTCTCTATGCCGCCGGTTGGCGCCGACGCCGAAAATCCGTCGAAGATTTCTGCCTTGTGGTTGCGCCTTAATGGCCAGCACGTTGCGCTGCTATGCACGAGGTATTGAAAAGTCGATGATTTGGTGAATAAAAAGTGTAAAATGTAACGTGGCTGTATAGAGTGAGAAAAATGTATTGAGAGGAGAGGAAACGTTTGTACGGGGTTGTTGCGTCTTTATTTAGAGATCGCACGTGATTCCTAGCGTCGGTGCGCTAGGAATCGGTGACGGAAGCACAGCGAACGCGTGCTTTATACTGCGCCGCGACACTTGCGCCACCTATCGGCGTAACCTTAGCGAAAGAGGGAGAGAGAGAGTTATATGCAATGATTTGCTGCGCCGCACCTGTGGCGGAGAGGGGGAGATGGGAGGAGAGCGCACTCCTGCGTAGGAGAGGAGAATGAAGGAGAGTTGCGCATGCGCAGTATGGGTGCGGACGCCGCAAAAGGGATACTGCCCCGAGCATAAGATGCTCTCGCATCTAAAAAGCGCCACGTCTACTTGTCTATTGGAAGCGAGATTACATTTTTCGATTCTTTCTCTACACCGTGATGAACTTGTACGTGTGCATTATTGTGTGCGCTTTCCTACTCGTTTTGTGGTGGCTGGAGTAACAAAGTATATAATTTTTCAATGTAGCGCCCGTGAAGATTGGTTGTCTGTTCTTTGTTTTTGTCCTGTTTCCGCTACAACGGCTTCGCCAAATCTTAACCAAGTCGACCAGGAACCATTTATGCTGTACGTACGAGCATGACCAGCTTCGCATGCTTGTTTCAAGCCTGCTCGACGCGACCAAGAAGCATCGACGTTGGGCACAGATTCAAAAATCGTTGCTTACATAACTAAACTGCTTACTAAACAGACTTAATGTCTAGTTACGATTCTCCACTCACCAATATGGGAAACAGAAGCTGTTGCGGCCTCAACGTCGTCCACGGAAGCACCTGAGATAGGTAGGTGATCATGAGAATGAATGTGATGGTAGTGGCAAGCATGACAGCCAACATGTCTCTGATGGTTACGTTGTCCAGGTTTAAAGCCGGCCTTTTGACGATCTTCCAGTGAGCTGCTTCTGCGTTGACCAAGAGTACACAAATATACCTACTTTAGAAAAAAAAGAACACCATTTACGTGTTTGGACAGGCATGCGACACCTAACGTTACCACAGTAAAGCTGCGATATTGACTTTTTTTTTCCCGCAAGATGTGTTGATGAAGGCTACTGGGATGTTTCTGCCAGCAGCAAGCGACACTGTATATGACCGGAAGGGGCGCGCTTTAAATCGTGATTCCAAATGCAAAAGCAATGAGCCCGTTCAGAGTCGTGCTTCTGACTGGACTTATTTATTTATTAATACTTCAAAGACCCAAATCAAGGGGTATTGCATGAGGGGTGGGCGTAATTATTTGTAGAAGATGGTCTGAATGACTTCTTTGAATTGAACAATGGCGGAGGGGTGCACGGTGTCACGGTGAAGATCGTGTTCCAATCCGTTTAAGTCCGCACTAGGGATGACGACTGGTGCGCCGAACTACGCACGGTGGAGGCTATGCTGGTTTTAGATTGTTAAAGAGAATTGAATGATGATTTGCTGGAATTATGACAGGGCTGAACAGGGATAAGAAGCACGGAGTGCAAGAGCATATAAGCTAGCAACGAGTATTGTTGTCAGAGCACCATGCTGGAAAGAAAGAGGATGCCGCTCGCGCGGGAGGCGTGGAATTCGAAACGATGGGGTAGATTAAAGGGAACACTAAAGAGAAACATTAAATCACTAAATTTAGGCTGACACAGTATTCTTTTGCACACTATTTTGCACGCTCCAAGACTTGCGCACAGCCGGCGCGCAAGTCTTGGAGGCCATGTTCACAGTGAGTTGATGCAAAAACCTCAAAACAGCGTCGCCACCCGTATCACGCTTCTTGCTTCTTTTCTGGCTTATGAAGCTTCCTTTCACAGTAAGAATGAGCTTCTTTATGACTTTGTGGAAGGATAATCTATCATTATAGATCAAATTATTAATGCGAAAGCATTATTTGTCCCATGGAGACAGAAAAGCCGGCGTTGTCAGCAACGAGTGGTGCCCAAAATTAATGTGACGTCTTCAGCGTCTTGTATGACGTCAGTATGAGTACAGAAGATAGTAAATCGTATAACAACGTTAATTAGTAGCATTTATCGGTAATTAATGCGAATTTAGTAAGCGCGAATGAAGTAAATTACGGTGAATTGTAGTGAATTGTAGTTAAGTGAATTAAAGTTAGAACAGGTTAGGATAAGGTGCCTTAAGGTGCAGTAAAGTGAATTAAGGTGAAGTGAATGAAGGTGCTTAAAGTGGATTAAGGTGAATTAAGGTTGGTATAAATGAGAGTAAGGTGAATTAAGGTGGATTAAGGTTGGTACAAACTATAGAGACTACTCTGTATGTACATTATCGTAAGTTAGGTTTTTGACGTGTGGTCCAAAATTTCGTCGCAGTTGACCTTTAAAGGAGCCTGAAGCGCATTTTATCGAAGTGGAGAAAGGCATTTGAAGTGAAAATAGACTATTTCAGAAATACTTTGCCGCAGTAAGTACTTCAATGCTTTCAGCAGAAGCGGATTTATTGGCAACCAAACACGGCCTCCGCTGTGCTCCCGTTCCTTCTTCAATGCCTTGCACTGCGAACGCTATGGCGGGGTGGGGTGTGCCCACAACGCTCCGCCTTCTAAATGTCACAGTGGAGCGCAGTTCAGATTTCATGTTGAAAGTTAACGTAGACGCCACGACCTCCGATTTTGCTGCCTACGATACGCTAAACGTAAGCCAAACGCGGTTGTGCTCAGCGAGCCGCAGTGCGCTTAGCCAGTGGACTCGTGGCGGCACCTCGTGGTGGCCACGGTATCTACTCTGCGTAGCCGACCTCAGCTAACAAAAACAGCCACGTATGGGAATCCACTTTATTACGAAATAAATTGCGTCCAGAAGAGAGTGAGGAGCAGGCTTCTGTTTGAAAAGAGAGCGTTTGAGAGAAAGGTCCCTTCGCGCTTCGCTTGCGAGCTCCACGCACCGTGCACGACAGCGAAACTTGGCTGAGATGTTCTCAGCAGCAAATGCTACCCGCGGACTAAGTTATTTCACCAAGCCCGAGGGGTGGTTCAGGGCCCCTTTAGGCAAGTTTTTGCACAACGTTGCATGTCGTTGAGATTACTTTGATTGCCTGTATTTGGTGTCGCAGCAACTGAATGCAAAGAGGAGGGTATCGCTGCAGTAAGGAGTCTTCGTAATTGTTTGCAGCATTATGCAATGCTAGGCTAAGAGCTCATTACGGACGACGACTACTGAAACGGTTGTGGTTTCACTGCATAGAAGTCGGGTCCCGGTAATTAAGACTTACTTTCAAAGTCGTCGAAGATGCCAATGATCTTTATGGCCGTGCTGAGCGCTACGTTGGGATAGAAAGCGGTGCGCAGTTTCTCTATCCTTGCTTTGCTCAGGTACGTGAAGAGACTCGTGCCGAAAATGAAGCCTAGTTTGTCACCATCGAGAGACGGGAACATGAAAAAAACTGCAAAGGCTATCACCATCGCCCATCGACCTGAAAGGGAAAAATTTCAGAGCATAAAATGATGTGTTATACTAACGCAACTAACAAAGTTCGCACTTATAGTATTCAGTAAGATTCTCCTCTGGCTCTCAGTCACTTGCCATGTAGATATAACGAAATCATAAAGGTATTTACGGTAATGCAGAAAACGATCGCTACCCTTGAAGTTTCCGGATTTTGAAAGCAATATTTAAGAAACACTTGTGTTTCGTCTTATTGCTAATACCGCCCAATTTGCTCTAGCTAATTCGTGAAAATTATCATGAAAGGATCCCCGCATATGAATCGAAGCCTCGAAAAACAAGAGAGTCAAACTGTTAAGGGGATGAGATCAGATCAGAATGGGGTGTTGGTGTATTGTTCAGGAAGGTAAACTAAGAAATGAAGATTCAAGGTGCCATCCACGTGACAAGTCTTATTCGCGGATTTTCCCCGATAGGCAGGATTTTATATACTTAATGTAATATAGTAACTATTGACCACATAAGTACATTAACGCATATGCCCAATAACGCGAAACTGTCTTTCCAGGCTGTATTTCAGTTTTTAGCTTTGTGGATTTTATTTTGTTGTTTTAAAGGCTGCTTTGATAAGTATTACTCTGCTGCTGATTAGTATTCGTAATTCACATTCAGCTACACTGCTTTCAGACAGGTGTTTTTTGCATTTAATATATTCAATGCTATGTCTCGTATACTATCATGCCTGAATAAAATTCGGGTACTAGCGAACAACTATATCTTCCTTTCCCGATTCGCCAATGCATGGCACCGCTGGCGCGATTGCTTCTCAGGCGCTTAGCTTTGAGGATGGAATGAATTTTCCACCAGGTTAAGGCTACGATCGCACGTATTATAGAGTAAAGCAACTAATCGAGTGTCGCGTTCTGCTTGCTTCGTTCCTTCCAGCACGCGTTTCATCGCGGCGCGAAAGAACTGTTCTACATTCGCATGGAATATGAATTGACCTGGTAGGTATTTCTTTTTGGGCCAGTTCATGCCGCATACTAAAAGCTTAACAGCGTGAAACAGCGAAGGCAGTAGCGGTGCTGGTGCTGCGTGTATGTGTAATGCCTTCGTATTTGCGCGCTGTTTAACTTAGTTTGTTGACCTGCAGTATTTGTGAGTACTGATGCTAAGCTACTGGATCGGGCGCAAGAACACATAAGTAAGCGAACGAAAGAAGCAGGACAGAATCGTGCTTGTCTACGTTCTTATTGTTTTACTGAGTGTTGTGTAAACAGTATACGTCAGGTAAACTTTAATTTCCCAGCTAAGCCGCTCACTGAATTCCTATAATTTCTCGCATAGGTATCATCTTGCGCTAAGTCTTGTTTATATCATATTTGTAGGCATTACTTACTATTCAGTCCACCATCAACCCGAAGGGAGTGTGGTCTGCGGCGATGCCACTCCGACATTTTCGACAAAATGGTGGCGCCATCTGCCACAGATTCGGCCAACCGTAGCCGTGACAGATGGTGCCACCGCTTCGTTGCAATGGTATCCGAGATGCTTTGAGTGACATCACCACAGATGACACCCACTTCGTATTGATTGTGGACAAAACTGGCAAATAATACCCGCGGACGTGGTACTAGGCCAAACTTCATGCAGAATGGTATCTCGGTGGGAAATTGGAGAAGACATCAATCAGCCAGTGATATAACTGGAAAAGAATCATGTACATGTGGCGCTCCAGTATTTGACACGGTTAAACTTTCACACTCACCAATTTTCTGCATTTGCGAGCAGCTAAATTTTCTCACCGTGAGGAAAGACGCAGGCGACCAGCAGTGCCAGCAACGTGTGACAGCCAGCGAAGAAAAAGAAGCACGCAGCCACGAGGGAAGCGTCTGCTTTCTCGAGATAGCGCGTCGTTCGGGGGCTGTTTGGGTAGACGCGCACGAACTTGGGTGAGGGAGGCACGCTGACGTTGGAAGTTGGCGATGGATCGTCGGCGTTAGGAAAAGGGTTGACTGTGACGTCGAGGTCTTCGCTCTTGTACACGGTGATGTTCCTCGATGGCCTGTACTCCTTTTCGTGGAGAACAATCACGGCCGTCGCGAGCGCCCCTTCGACGATGGAGATTGGCAAGGCCGAGAAGAAGTGACCGAGCCAGAACTCGCTCGACGTCAGACCCATGACCTCCTGGACCTCCTGAGCATGCAGTCGACACCGCAACTGTGTAAATAACTCCCACATAACGTGCACATAAGGTACCCTTTCAGGCACTGCGTGCACGATTATGCACGTCAAGAGAGCCAATGGAAAACAAAAACGTTCTGCAGCAGAGTGCTTTTCATGATTCTGAAGATGCAATACATGTGCAAACCACATATTCTTGAGTGCAGTGTCCGGAATCTAGAGATTGCTGGGAAGTTACGTTTGGTTTCATTTAAAGAACGAGGCTACAACGCTCTAGACAAGTGGGATGGAGGAGGTACGCTGCGTTAAGCGGCGCGAGAGAAATGGAAAAAGACGTTATACGTGAAAACAAGCTGGTAATTCCGCATAATAGTTTCGTCAGAGCTCCGTTTATTCTTTGAGTGCACGACAGCATTCCGGAAATTTGTCTCACCTTCAGACCCGATTCTATCTCTGTAGTGACGTCCCGTACGCGCCACACAAGTGGCAGGCAGAATGCGATTGACAGAGCGGCGAAAAATCCGTTCCGGTAATTGTAGATGTCTTCGAACGGGGCTTCGAGAGGGAAACGTCGAGAGTGGAGCTGTAAAAGACGCGGAGTTACCATATAGCGCTGATCCGTGCTCCCTCAAGGGCTGCAGAAGATAGCGCCAACCTTTCCTTTTCCAAACAAACCACTTAGTAAAGCGCAACATTTGCGTCACACTGTGGTGTGCATTAGAAAAAAAATGCCCAATGCCAACAAAATCATAAGACAATTAGGTCCAGCTGGCGTGTTTTAGCTGGACACACAAGACAGCTTACTTCTTTAGGGGCGGTACTAGTCTAATCGATACCTTTTGCTTGAAGGAAGGACCAAATTTCTTTCAAGGCAATGGACTGGAGATAACGAGTGTGATAATTTTTTTTGCGACTATGCTTTATTAGCGGTGGCGGACAGGATGAAATATGAGATAAGTGGATTGACTCATCAATCATCTGATCTTCACAAATCATCTTTAATGAAATGCTTTAAAGCACATGTTGAAGTTGTGGAATGGAATGTGGTCATATTCTAAGGCATGTTTATTTATTTAGTGGGAATCCTTCATAGTTCCGACTATCAATTTTGAGATGTTCAATTTATTTTGTCACAAGGCCTTCCTTGAACACTGCGGGACACGGTCGTACATGTGGAATAACGGTGTTTCTTTTTTTGTGACAGTTGTCGGGTATTTCAAAACTGCCGCTAATCTCAGACTTTCAACTAACTGAACATGCCTGGAACAGCTGGCTTCAGTTCCTCATTCGCAACAACCCCTAACACAATTAATGAAATATAAGATTTACTCAGGTAATTGCCCTGTTGTAGCATTTCCATAACGTTAATTATTTCGCAGAGAAAATAATCTTTTGTCGTGTTTAAGAACAGGTGGATTACAAAGGCAAAATTATACAGTGCTAAAGTGTAGTAAGGAGGAAATGAACTTTCTCCCGAGTGCATTGTTGCACGGACAAGATAGAAGAAAGAAAGACGTGGTACAGGCGTGGCTCTAGTTCGCTCTAGTGACGTCATGTTGCGTTGCCGATTTGTGCGTCAGAGTTCATGTTATTGAGGTCTGAGATGTGTTCCAAATTCTATGTCTAAAGGAGCGAGACACTCCGTTGATGATTATAGATGCGTCGTGGCAAGATGAAATTTGGTGAATACAATATAACCATGTTGTTACTGGTGACGTTATACGAAGAGGCTAAGCACATTCTCGTCGCGCGTTGGCGACGTCCTCCCCCACGGTGTATGTTCTCATAATATACAAGCTCAGCATTCTGTGAGGCTTTTCATTGGCCCATTGACAATTGCTAAAGTGTTTCATTCTGCTGTCTACAACGGACGTCTACAGAAGACAAGGCAAATTCCACCATTTACCAGGCGTCTGGCAAACTCACCTCAACAGAGTTTGTCGATCCTCCTTGAAGTACCATGTGAGCTTGGTCAATTAGTGCTTGCTGAACATGCAATGCCTCTGCGGAGAAACGAGTGAAAGCGACTGAAGTTTTTTTTTCAGCTTGACTTTGGCCGTAAGAAATTCCTTTAGCTGGTAGTCCTAAGCGCTAAAAGATTTTACATTGCACTCACCGGAAATCATTGCCACGACGTCACTTCCAGCAGTTATCGAAGGGTCGGCGAACAGGTCGTGTGCACTGTAGAGTATTCCTTCCGGAATCACGATCTCCGGAGGGACGAGCATCACCAGGCTGTAGCGAAGGCCCTTGGGAGTGGTGGCTGTTTCGAACTGGATGCACATCGTGCGCCCCACGGTGTGGATAAACGTGCTGCGGCGAAGCAGTTTGCTGGAGGCGTCGCGGCAACTGCCGGGCACGGAGGTGAGGCTGTCGTGTCGCTGGACGTAGTCCATTGGCGTCACGTCCTCATCGTCTTCTGCCTTCGATTCCGGCGGTGTTAATTCGACTTTGGTTGGCACCCGTCCTGTGGGGAGTTCACTCCGCGAAATGAGTATAACGACATAGCGTCGCAGTAAGGATAAGGAAACGGCGCGAAAGACGAGATTCAGAAACTGGACGACACAACATGAATGCTACCTGGCTCACGAGGCTAGAGTAAGACAAAGTTAGCGTAACTGCACATTACATGGCCACATAAGAAAGACAGAAACAAACAAACGAGCAAACAAACAAACGAGCAAACGAGCAAACAAACAAACAAACAAACAAACAAACAAACAAACAAACAAACAAACAAACAAACAAACAAACAAACAAACAAACAAACAAACAAACAAACAAACAAATAAACAAACAAACAAACAAACAAACAAACAAACAAACAAACAAACAAACAAACAAACAAACAAACAAACAAACAAACAAACAAACAAACAAACAAACAAACAAACAAACAAACAAACAAACAAACAAACAAACAAACAAAGAAGCAAACTAACAAGCAAGCAAACAAACAGTCAAACGAATGAACAACAAACCATGGTTCGACCTCGACTCGACGAAAAGAGAATGAGTGCTGCCGTACTGCGCAAATGCTTTTAGGACGTATTGCTGCTTAAGCTTGCGTGATACGTGATGCGTTAGGCCAACTGTGTATGCACCGCCTGTTCACAGGGCCACGGTATAGACATGCCTAGAGGTCAACGTCTTAGCAAGCCGTCATCTCGTATCGTGCTAGAGCGTATACCAGTAACTTAGTGATGCAGAAAACGCACCTTCAATATTTAAAGCAACTAGAACCTGTGACTTTACCAATATTTATGCGGCGCCATCTGGCATATAATCAAAACGCTTTGACGGCTCAATGGCTTCTCTGTGTAATATCAACAGGGTCAGAACAAACCGCCGATCCCAATATGAGAGAATACCTTGCGCTCTGCAGCATGAGATGATACTAAGCGATGGCTGATTTCACTATTTCCGTCTAGCTGTCACGTTGCAGAGCAAGTACCAAGGGCTAATTTGGGTCGAAGAAAGCCACCGCTACCGCTGCTGTAGTCTGCAGTATAGGGTGCAGCTGCGCACAGGGCACCTCGTGGTAACGCATCATGGTAGTGCATCACGCATCACGCAGAACTAAGATTGCCTACTATTGGTGCAGTCAATGCAGAAGGTCAGCGGCCACCAGCGAAATCATGTGATGACACATGATTCTTGTTGATCTCATTACCTTCAAAGTTCAGAAGACGTCACACAAGACACTGGGTTACAGTGCTCAAGTGTTTCTATAACAACAAAGAAGTCTACAAGTAATACTGTTACAAGTTTGGAATGAGCTACCAATAGAAATAAAAGTAGCTAGAGATTTTGAGATGACTTGCAAATTGTATTACTTATCTAACCAAACAGAACGGTGAAATGTCTTGTTACTGCTGCGTGATTGTTCTTTTTTTGTATTTTTGTTTTTCCTTATTTTTCCTCTTTGATTTCGGTTGTGAAATGTTTGTTTCCTTCATAGAATTGTTCAATTGCGTAAGTATGAATCTGTGGTTGTTAGAATTTGGTATAGTGTGTTTTTAAGTAACACTTTATGCGTACATTTCAAGGACATGTTACATGTGAGCGTTGCTTGTTTTTCTCCTTGTACATAACCTGTATGCAAAGTCAATATTGGACCGGCTACTAGCTATTAAGCTATCGGTCCAAACAGTGTCTTGCGCATTCATTTCGGGTCTTTAATAAAGTGTTTCCTCCTCAAAAAAAAAAAAAAAATAGTGGTCTCCAACTGCAGATTTAACATCCTTTTCAGCCTGTATATGCGTAGTATATGTGGCGATGGAGAAGGGTGTAGATCCATTGGTTCAGCATACTCGGGTCAAGAGAATCCGAAGACGGAATAATAATGAGAAAAATTGCACGCCTGCTTGATGTTGGGGATTAATGGTACCTGTATCTTATATTTATCTTTCTGTATCTGTATGTACAAATTGCCAAGTAACAACTACAAATTGCGTATAGAAACTGACTATGCCAGGAGTTGCTATCTATGTGAAGTTTAGCGGGCGACGCAGAGGAATCGCACCTGGCAGTGTGCCATTTTCACCAAAGCGTAAAGCGATTTTCTTGGCAATAACTGTAGCAGTACACAAATACCAGCTGGCCCGAATCTCCCGAGAAGTTCCAGGGGCGTGTCACAAAAATTACATACCGCAGTGCAGACATGAAAGCTCATCGTCCCACTTAAACACAACTTATCCTCTTTGTTATATGCACTCGTCCAATTCGCACGTGAGAACCTTCTACTCTCTCCCCTCCCGCCTCTCCCCTCCCCGCATTTTTTCTTTTTTCTTATTTCGCGGCACCGCGTGAGAAATCATTGCTGGCCGTAAACGTTGCAAAACGATATCTTTGGCGGGGTACATGTCGAGCATCTCAATATCGATGTTGGAAGCGAAGTCCAGATCGACGCATCGAAGCAAGTACGGCAAGCCGTTCAGGCATCTTATCCATCCTTCCGTACAGTTGAGAAAGCCACCCGCCGTGGTTGCTCAGTGGCTATGGTGCATGTTGGGCTGCTGAGCACGAGGTAGCGGGATCGAATCCCGGTCACGGCGGCCGCATTTCGATGGGGGCTAAATGCGAAAACACCCGTGTACTTAGATTTAGGTGCACGTTAAAGAACCCCAGGTGGTCCAAATTTCCGGAGTCCCCACTACGGCGTGCCTCATAATCATCAGATCGTGGTTTTGGCACGTAAAACCCCATAATTTAATTTTTAAGTTGATAAAGCTAAACTGCTCCATCGTCCTATATACACTATTGCACTGCTGGCGGCCCTCATAAAGCATGGTAGCGGGTCTAGACAACTGAGTTCAACACATCTACGGGGGAGCGCATTTGACTAATGTTTTCCCATCCAGCCGGCGTCAGCGTCGCCGCCACATGGAAGCAACAAGAAGCACACCGCACCGCGAATCTAGGCACAGATAAGTAAGCCACTACCCGGAGACCTTGCTTGGTCTCGAGTCTGACTAAGGGTCTTTTAAAAATGAAGTTTCTGCGTTCTTCACACTAGCGAGGACGCAGAAAAGTTTAAATCGCCATCTAGCTAAGCACTCTTTCGTCAATAGTAAATCTTGCAAATCTTTTTCTGGGTGTTCTAGGCAACTCAAAACACTTCATTGTGTATACATGGGAGCCCACTTCGCGAAGCTTCTTGTGCATAAGGACTGGCACTCGCTTGCCATTTTCGTTAATAACACATTTGCTATCACGGCTGGCCGGTTCATACTAATATGAACAAAATGTTCACGAACTGCTTCGCAAATACGCGCGCGAAGTACTCTGTCTGGTGGTTTTCAGTTCACCTTCAACAACTAATTTCAATGACTGTTACCAAAGCGTCGACCTCGAATCGGACAATGAAGAAAAAGGACAACACATGCCCCAAATGGCAGGAAATGGCATATTAAATACAGGTGTAGTTCCAGTCGTTCCATCGATCTAGTTGTTCTTGTTACGGCCTTTAAATGTTTCGTGCCGCAAAAAATAATAATAGAAAAAAAAGTAAGTACCCTCCAGTCTCTACCGGGATGTCATCTGGCCTTTATTTTCTTGCGCTGGCATGCATGCAAACATTTGCGGCCTTCCAGCAACGCTTTGAAGCTTGCGACCTGAACAACGTTTAGAGCTTCACTTCTTATTTCTAAAGAAAGCTTTCTCATACAGCGACCACGTAAAAACTACGTTACAGAGCAGGACATGACCAGCAACACGGGCACCCTCTTTCTTTCCTTACACAGTTTCTAAGCAATCAAATCAATATATACCGACGAGCTCACTTATATACGTTTTCCTTCACACTGCGAAACGAACTTGCGAATAGATGGACGGATACCAGCGTCACCTCTAACATGTTTTCATGGATCGTTATTTGAGTCAGTAGGCTCAACCGGAATACACACCCAAATGTCAGTAAAAGACCCCCGGATTATCTACGCAACACTGGACTAGGCTACATCCTCCCGTTAGCATCACTCCTCTATAATCATTATCCCTCATCCATTATTTCCTGCATATTTACCCCCTAAACCTGTGCTGAACAACAGGCCGAACAACAGGCTTGCGAACTATAGCTCAGGCCGACGTCCTTTACCTTCATTCAAATAAATTATCCCTCCCTTTGTTACATGTTAAAATACCATGTATTTTTTGGCAGGTTTCGCTGACTATTCGAAGAGGCCGACATTACTAGTACGAGAAATCGAAACATTTGTTCAAAGAATTAACAAAAATTAACTATTGAACTTCTTAATTAATTACCTTACGACACATATATTGCAATTTACGAATTGTATCCAGTGACCTTGCAAGTCTGCAAGTCTCAGAACTAAATACGGGGTGATCTTTCTTAAGCTTTATAAGTTTAAAAAAGTAGCCTGTTGCAAATAACGCAATTCTAGTCCTTGAGCTGGTTTCTTCAGATAAGCGGACATTTGTTGGACGAGAAACCGAAACAAATATTTTTAAAAAATTCACTAATCAACTTCCAAATTATTACTTTATCACACGTATTACAATTTACGAATTGTAGCCGGTGAGTTTTTTAGGCGTATCCACTCGGAATGAATTTCCAGAATGACACCATGCACTTCGGAGATGTGTGCCATGTAACTCGCTGTAAAGATGCACTGTTGGTCCACATTTTTTTTTTTTACCGAAACGCTCTTTTATGTATTGAAGCACAAAAGTAACGTGAACGCCCACGTATTTCGCTCTACATTTTGGAAAATAATATCTCAAAACTGGTGTCATCCTGGAAATTCATTTCAAGTGGGCGCGACTTGCAAGGTCACTGGCTACAATTGGTAAATTGCAATATGTGTCGAAAGGTAATTAAGCAGTTCAATAGTTAATTTTCGTTAATTTGTTGAACAAATGTTTCGATTTCTCGTACTAGTAATGTCGGCCTCTTCGAATAGTCCTGCACAAGGATAATAATTAGGCTACCTGCCACTCTCGGCATACCTATATATTAGTCGGACAGACCTTGACTGCTTACTATATTCAGCTCCGCAATTGAAACATGTGCCCTAAAGGATGTTATTGAAAGTTCGGTAAATTTACGGCAACCATTTGTTAAGCAGTAATTATGGCAATATTTCTCATTTGCGCCAGATAAAACGTTTTGCCTATAAATTAATCTTTATCTCTAGCATGCAGAGTCATTAAGAATTAATTATATGCCAGTTATACCGAGGCTCCGAAGTGTCCGGTATGAGTGACACGGTCGCTAATGAAGCGAAATTTAAATGTAGAGCGTCAGAATTGCATGTGCACGTCTCTTCGACGCAATGTTAAAATCACCGCTGGCCACTGACCAATGAGGCTGAAGATGGTGGCGATCAGCTTGTCTGTGTGCTCGTTTCCGGGCCCATAGATGACAGTCAGCCCAGGCGGCAACCTCGGGCGAAGGTGTTCCACATTCATTTGCCGGAACTCGCCGAGGGCCAAGTAGGAGCGGTTGAGCTTCTTCACCTGTGCCTGATCCACGCGGTCGTTGTAGAGCATGTACATGAGCGTGCCCACCACGAAGACCAGCTCGATGGCTAGAGAAACGTAATGGCGCCACAGGGTCTGCAGCAGGAGCCTTCTCCAGATGAACAGACACATTCTGGAGCACGATACCATGGTGATACCGACGGGGCCTTTCACAGGGCTGCGAAAATTCCCCAAAATAAAATACTGGGTCACAGATGGGGCCCTAAAGTTCAGTAAATTTTATGAAAGGTATATGCTAGCTACGCAAATGCTGGTTGCGCGGGGGGATTCATGTGCTTTGCCGAACACACTTTTCGTGGATGGGTAGGCTCACGTCTGCATCAGCACAACATTTGTTAATTCACGTCTTGTTAATTTTGCGATTATGGTATACATTAATACTATGTACTTGAAGGCAATCGTATTTGATGAAAACTGCATTTTGTGGACACTTCTAGAGCGCTAGTGTTCCGAGATGAATTCCTCTCAGCGCTTGGCACTCCGTACACTAATTTCGCATTTCGAGGTGGTTGTCTCGACACAAAGACGAACCCCCTTCCCCTTATGACGTAGCTGATTCCGTATAGCAAACCAATCTATAGAACTTTAACTTAGCTAGTAACAACTGCGCTCCTACTCTCAGCTGAAAAAAAAAAATTAAAGAAGACTAGCTTTTTCCTTTCGTACGTGATCAGCTGCGCCACATAGTGAGGTTTGTCTTTGTGTCGCGACTCCCGCCTCTGAATGCAAAATTAGCTTTACGAGTGCGAAATTTGGTTATGAATATATTGGAATACAAGAGATCTAGAAGTACAAAACAAACTGAAGGTGTCTTTGAATACATTTGTCCTTCAAACATTTGTAAATATATATCATAATCACAAATAAAAAATATTAATTTTTAATTTCAAAATAATAATACTATTATTTCGTAACTATTTAATATTTGACCCCATTCCTTCGTAAAAAGTCTGTTCGCCAAAGCCCATAAAATACCCGCGCAACCATCATTTGTGCAGTTAGCATAGCCTATTTATTATTACTTGATAGTTAAACTTGGAACCTCTTTATAATACAAGACCACATTGGGGGGAGCATGGGACATTTATATTGCATTGCACAAGTAAGGTTGCGGGCTGGTTTAAAACATTCGTAAGCTAAAGCCATAGCTGCGATACTGGGCCCGAATTTGTGAAAAAGCACTTACGCTGGAATTGCTCGCACCAGCGCATTCCAGCCGACCCTGAAACAGGGTACGTTAGGGAAGGTCGCCAGCCCATGACAAGTAGGCCTTACGACGGAAAACCTCGGTGAATTGAGCCACCAAAGCGGCTACATAGAGGTGAAGCTTCTATACTCTCAGTTTTAGATAGTACAACAAAAAAGCTGCTCAAGAACCTACACGCCGTATCACAAAACCAGTTCGCTGAACAAAGCGCCAAATAACCGGGCTAGGCCTAACCAACATTATTCACTCGTTATTACGCTAGTCACGTCGTTGTATTACACTGCTCGCCGATAAGTTCACGGGGACCGTTGGCTTTAAGGATGCAGTATAATATTATTTTGGCTCAATTCCTTTACTGGTTTCGTAAAATAAACTGCGGCAACATGCTGTCGCCCTTACCTTGCAAGGCAGAGGATGATTCGTGCGCGCACGTTCTTGTTCTCGCGCCCAAGCAATAGAGATTACCCACTACTGGGGACTGGCCGAGAAGCAGGCGGTTTCTCATTTTTTTTTGTTAATGTTAGCGTAACAAAATAAAACCTAGAACAATAATGCGCGGATAGTAGTTGCTAGTACTGATGCAATAAAAATTGTAGAAATAAGATTGTTAATATAATTAAATAATTTTGAGAATAATATCGAAAAAAAAAACACTAGCTCCTACCGAGCTCTAATTTGTATTGCAACGACAGGAAGTTCACTTGACATCGGAGCTAGTGGAAGCCTCCCCTAGTCGAACTTTCGGCCACTCGATCGAGTCTCAAGCAGAAATTTGTGAGAGCTTGTTCTCACGGAAAAAATGGAAGGTTCTATCCTTTGGGATCTCTTTCCTCGATGTTTGTTCTGTTGTAAACAAAGATGGCGTACGCATGCAGAAAGCCTAACTTGCCTGACATGTCTAACTTCCACCAGAAAAGCAGGAGTAGGCGCCGCGCAAACAGCAGAATTTGCAGCCGTCACGTGACCGGAACTCTGTCGAATTTCGGTCGCGCTCCCAACGTCATGTTAAGAGCGCTTCCGAGCACTCTGGGATAAATCCACGGCGCTTTTAATAAACCAGGCAAATGTTGGCCAGCACAGACAAACAGAGGAACTTATTTACAGAAAGACAGAGGTCAGCCTGGCCTGTAACTTGCTCTGTCCTGCTATTCGGCACTGGGTAGACGTAGATCCTTGGGAAATACTGGCACGTACCCACTCTAGGGCTTTGGCCAAGAGTCGGGTAGGTCAAAGTAAAGAAGAGGGACGCAAAAGAAAATGAGTGATCAATGATGATGACGATGATGATAAAGAGAATGATGTGCGTATACATGAGTCTACCAAGTTTCGGCATCTCTAAAGTCGTGTGCCTTGCCCAATAGCTTGGGAAAAGGCTAGATAACCATGTATGCGCATTGAAAGAGGTGATGCCACCGCGCCGGCCGCGCGAGATGCGTTGTCGCCATTTTCTTGCCTACTCCCTTCTTGCGACGCCAGCGTTTGGGCGCGGAGATGTGTTGTGTTCGCGCGTACGTTCCCTTCGCAGTATATGCCTGGAGTATGCATTTCCCGTAACAGCAATCATTATAGAAATGGCTGGATGATCTTTTCTTAGGGACACCAAAATAGAACTTGTATGCGCCATGAAAATGATTTGAGGCTATATCGCAGTAGGACTACTCAAAGACAAGCATAGACTAACAAACATGTTTAAAAATACGCTGGAGAAAGAATCGGAGAAATTTATGAAATCAGTTTTCCGCGAAAAAAAAAGCTAACACAAATTAGTTCATGAATTGTCAAAATATGGACGAGTGTATGGCATTATCAATAATGAAGATTACCCGAAATGATACATGTGTTTTTCAAAGTCAGGAAGGCCACGTTTTGAAAAAAAAAAATCAAAGCAGTTCTTTGAATTCGCTGATGGTTCGCGAAAAAAAAAAAAAAAAAAAAAACGAACGTGTTTGAAAAGGTTAGTACGTGTGACGTAGGGTGTCAGGTCGTGACTGTGACCGCGTCTGGTCTGCCGGGAAAAGGTGGGAGAAAGGTATTTACGAGGATCGACATTAAACTGCCGAGTATGGAGCAAGAAAAGGAACTTGAGCCTGGCGATAGCTCTGCGCTGTTCCATAAGTGGGATGCCGTTACTAGACATCATTGATGAATGCGAATCAAGATTGTGATTGGCGTTATAGATAAATCTTACTCCTCTCCTTTGAACCATTTCGAGCTTATAAACATCCTTTTTAAATTCAGGTCCCAGGCCACGCATGCCTACTCTAGACGGGGTCGAATCGACGGGGTTGAATCGAGCCTGGCGGCCGCGTGACGGGCACGTGGCATTTTGTTTGAAATTTCAGCTTCTTTAGCGGCACGTAGCAGTGTAAAACTTTGCAGGCACGATCGTTAGCGCGCATTGTATGCACTGAGCTTGTCAGCTCAAAATGGCCAGAGGCGGTGAGCTTTAAGGGGGACTGGGGATATTGGTGAAGAAGAGGTTAGGAGGAGAGAAAATAAAATAAATTGGGTCAACATAACGGAAGAGAAACGGAAATGGACACACTGGTGAACAACATAAAATCGACACATGCATCTGCGTCCAACAAAACAGCGCAGCATTGAATGTCTGCAGACGGTCTGCGAGTTCATATGAAATTAAGTGGCATCAGCGGTCAGGATGTGGGAGCTAGTGCAAAGGTGTTGTCTTCAAAAATGACGTAATGGCTCTGTGAGCTTGATCATGTCGATCTAGACAGACGACCAGTGAAAAATCTCTTTGAGATTTAGTGTTGATTGTTTTTTTTCCCTTTTTTTCAATGCTGGTTTGAATTAGGTCTATAGAAATTTATTTTGTATACAGAAAAATTTCGGACACGTGAGGGCCATTTCGATTCCACAAGACAGTAGAAAACCAGCTCGGAGGAAAATATTTTCGAAAGACTGAGTGTTTCGCGAATTATTGTATGACTTTATTCTTTTTAATGAACGAACATTGTGCGTTCGATAAAATATATCTTCGGACAATACCTGCTTGTTTTCTTTATTTTATGCGAAATTATAATAATCGACAAATTATAGCATTTTTGAGAAATTATTCGCAAAAAAGGTCGCGTAAAGAAACCTGACACTGCTTTAATCGAACTGAAAATGCACACAAAGGTTAGATTGAACTCACAAAACCTCTGGCTCTTTTGTTGTACCTCTTTTTATCGTTATTATAGATAAAGTAGGATTCATGTGGCTCGAGTTTTCCGTTAGTCCGAAAATAGCTTTCGTAAAATGTCACTTCAATGGAGTCGAAGTTGTGATTGACGCGAAATGTTTTGAAATCCAAAGGTTAGTGAGTGCCTTTAGTTAACGATTACCACTGAGTCCAATTTCGAAGGGGATGTGTCTTTCAGGACTATGTACTGAATCGTACATGCTCCGCACACGATGAGAAGGATGAACGAAGAATGGGAACCGAGGGGCTCGATTTTATTAGTCATACCCACATAAAGCCAACAGACAACGAAGCGAAGGAAAGCATCGGGGAAATTAAGTGTAGTTGAAATTGGAATGTAGAGAATAATGAAGAAAAGGGAAATGAAAGTGGACGAAGAGATAACGTGTTGCCGGCGGGAGCCGAACCCGCAACCTCCGCATTACGCGTGCGTTGCACTACCAATTGTGCTACGGCGACGGCCATCAATTCGTCCACTAATTTGGGTATTTATGTTTACTAGATCTAGCCCTAGGAGTGTTAGCCAGCGCCACTCAGAACCATGGTGGGCGGATGTGGAACATCCGCGCACCATGGTTCTGAACATGCCACTACTGCCACTACTGTCGCGGCGTGGGAGGGCGTAGTCCCGTGGTGCATTTCGTATTTCGCATGCAATGAGTACAGTGGGGAAAACTAATTACGCAGGACATAGCGCGCTCTGAGCGACTGAATAGGATGTTTTAGGACGCAATAAAAACTTTCTTATCACAAGTCACGCCTTTAATTAAAAGAGACGATAAATATGAGTTATTAATATTCTCGAATTTAGCCAGGTATTTAGTACACAAAAACTATCCTGGTGGAGGAAGAGAACCGACAGCCGAAAATCGTAGGTCTTTATATTCATACCATGCACCAATTCTTAACGTTGGTCTGAACACTGTAAAAGCAGAATAACGGCATAATATAACGTTCATAGTCAGTTCCGAAAAAAATTGACATTTCATTTCATGTCATAATTTACTTTTTGCGTGTGATATGATTAATCTGTAAGCAAACTGTACGTCATTGTGCCCGTGTGCTTGCGTTGTAGTGGAAGGTGGTAAAAATTATTCCGGAGCCCTCCACTACTGCGTGCCTCATAATCAGAACTTCTTTTGGCACATAAAACCACAGAAAGAAGCAGAAGAAGGACCTCCACCAGCGTGTTGGGATGACATCTGTTTTTATACTTTGGTGAGCACCCAAGACATTTTATGCACGGTTGTCAACAACCTTTCATGGTTTACCATTTCGTCAACGGGCCGACGTGATATATATTGAGCCATACATATGCATTTCTACAGACGTAATGGCAAGTCACAGCACAAATGGCAAGATTGAGAACTCCTAACTTTACCTTGCTCTTTCACGGAAACCAACCAAACAAACAACCGAAAAAAAATGCCGTGTTGCCACCTTCAAGCGTCGCGACTCATACCTACTGTTATTAAAAAAGTTTTGTGCAGTGCGAGAAGAATCAGTTTTTTCTTGAAACAACGTTTGAGGAGGGTAGGAGGAGGATGAAACAACGGGGAGGGGAAAGCGGCAACTATACGTTTTCGTAACGCCTTGTAACGCATAATTTTAGCAATACTCTATTTAAAGATTACTGAACTTGAATGAACGCCCCCTTGATGACTGGCATCGCGATACTTGAAGTAAGCCACGTCTTAGCTACCATGCCGGATGAATCGTGAAATAAAAGGACGCAGTCCCAGGTGTACTGAATAGAACTAATGGTAGGGACTTCGTCGCGATTTACAGTGATAATAGCCTCTGGACAGCAGCACTTCGTTAAAAGGTCCATCCAATGACTGGCCTTTCACAATAACTTTGTTTAACAGTTCGGGAATCGAACTTAAATTTCACGCGGCACGATAAGTGGTCGACAGTTGAAGTGTAAGCATAAAAGCGATATTTCGCCACACTGCTTGTACGGTGTGGCTATTACGATGAACGTCCTGGGCCTTTTCTTTGCAATTGGTAAGAGCAAAGAGTGTTTGTTTGCGTGCTTTTGTATCTAACATTGTCACGTATCTGGAAGTATTCATGATACGAGTAATGTTTCTCTTGATGTTTTCTTGCATTCAAGCTTCGGTATGAGTGAGCAATGGGTCTTTCATGTTCCGAATATCAGATTCAAAATGTGACCAAATGGGGTTGGTTAGCGCCAATTATGTGAGCATACTATAAGTAGCCTTTGCGTTGTTCAAGCGTGCCTTCACAAGCCCTGTCCGCAACTGCTTCGACATTCAAGCCTTCAGCGCTGCAGACAAAGATGTCCTATTTCTCATTTATTATTGTTTTTTTTTCTTTTTTCTTTTTCTTTTGCGTGAGTAAAACGCTAAGGAAAGGGTTGATTCTTGGTAATCTTGCAGCGAAGCTCTTAGTGCTACTAGAACCGCTAAAAACGTTACGTGCCTGTTTTCAGAGTTTTCTGACAAAACAATGTAACTATAACGACGTTTATGTTTGGAGGAAATGTGGGGAATGTTAGGGACGATACGCTGGCAAATTTTTATAGTGTGCGCGTTAATTATTGGAACAAAGGAAAACTTCTAAACCCTAGTTTTGGGCCTGTTGAGAGACGTTACGTGAAACGTTTACAAAGTTTCCCATCTTTCCTGGGAGGACCAAATGCGGCAGCGAGTTCATAGTCAAGAGGAAATGTGGCTACTTCGTAGGTGACGTGTACCGCGAGTACAGTGTGTGCATTTTAAATGTGTGCTTTAAAAATAATTACTGAATACCTGGTTTCTCTCAATTATTATGCGTTATACGAGGCGTGTAGTTGGTTTTCCCGGTTTCATTGTTGAACAATGCGAGGCAGGTTGTCCAGGTTTTGTTTAAGTAGGCAGAATGTCGTAACAAACGATAAATGTTTAGTCTGTGTAGGTTAACTATACCATTTGTAAAAAACGATGCTTTAAGCAAGTGTTGCAGAGTGCCATACTTGCAATATCTGCAGCGCTATCTGCAGCGTTTCCCAGTGTCTTAAAACAACAAGATATCAAGATATCAAGATATCAAGTTCAAGTTCGGTGAAAATAGGGGAAATGCCAACCATGCCAATTATAATGCGTGACAAAACTTTCTCATTCCTCACCTAATTAGAAGCGTTGCAAGGAATTTTTGAATTCTCGTCTTTCCCCCCTATTTCCTGTGTTATACGAGATTTTTAGATGATTCTCCCGATGCCCTCGGCGAATTGAACAACGTATCTTGTTTTTGTGTGGCAAAAATAAGCGCTCCGTTCTGGACAATCAATTAACCAGCTGCAAAGTGTGCGGAATAATTGTGGCCTTTGAAATGAATAACGTCTGAAAGTGCTCCGGAGCTATATGAGTGTGTTTTACAAGCGGCACAAATTTAGTCCGCTGCTCTGGCATAACTACACGCGCCACTAAGATAAAATTTAGCGAACGTGATGTCAACGCTATAATATATTTATGAGTGAAGTTAAATTTGCGTGGATCAAACAGAACTTTCATTAAAAAGTTTCTTTGGAATGTGCTTGAAAACGTTGTTTGGCTATTTTATGCAAAGTATATACCCGAGTGTCACAAGAAAACTCCTCATTACACCAGGTTTATATTTGGTGAAAACAAGCAGCAACCTATGTGCTATGTCTAGCTAAAATTTACCGTGTTTGGGTTAATTAGGGCCTTTTCTATAAATTACGTTAAGAGGGAGCTTTACGATTATACGTGTGGCGCAAAATTTGGCACGCAGGATTGGCAAACTACAAGTTCTACCAATATTAAACTTAGAGAAAATTAGGAGACACTATGAAAACTCAGTATGCAATGGTAAATGTGTCGGGATAACATGCAGTCTTTGCAAAAAAAATTCTTAGACAAGCGTTCGATGGTGTCATACGGCGGCTATCGGTTTTTCCCAAAGTCTCGAGAGAACTCTACATTACACTAAGTTTAAATTTGGTGGCAATGAAGGACATCTGAAGTGTAATGTTCAGCGAAATTTTAATGTTTCTGGCTTACTGAGGAGGATTGCAAATGTTTGTCTAAGTTCAAGATCACCAATTCATGATCAAATCCAACAGTGTTCCAACAGTGATCAAATCCAACAGTAGGTACAATTCCACTTTCTTCAAATAAAGAACCTCATTCAAATTAATTCAGCGTTTGTTAAATGGGAGTATTTGTAAGTTTCACATGTGCGTACGTGAATCAGAAACGCGGCTTTGACTGTAAGCTACACTTAATTCGTAAATGTGTCGGAATAGTGAATTTTCTATATTTCTTATTTCTAAACAAAGTGAAGTATGAAGTCATTTTTTCAAAGAGAGTCGCAAGGGGCAGTATAAGGGAGCGCGCGATGCCGTTGTCATCCCATTTTTGTCAGCGAGTGCTGCGCTTTCAGTGCTTGCAGGCTCTTCTATAGCGCGCGGCTCTAGCTGCACTCACTATATTCGGTATGATTCCTTCGCAATATCCGAGCCTTTTCAAATGCTTAGCTACATCCCAGCTTAGGACTCTCTAGTCTCTCGTTATATTCGATGCATGTTCTTGCATCTTGCGCCCGCTCAACCAACAACGTCTTCTAGGTGGTGTTGGCTCAACCGACGCTGCAATCTGGATGCGCGTTCAAACGACCTAGTAGGGCTGCGTCGCTGGCTGGTCTTATAGCGATGATTCATCACTGACGCCGGTGTGCAACGGCGCCTTCTCACCGAGGCGCTGAGCACACGGCCGCTTCTAGGCTTTCACACTGGCTGCCTTGACATTTGATGCCGACAACGCCGCCAGCTGAGCCAACGTGGCTGAGCTCTCACCGCCGCAGCCATACAAATTTTTCGATGACGTCCAACGTGAAGCCGGTAGAACGCGACGTGAGAGACAATAATTACTTATTTATGGCTAAATCAAACCGCGCAAAAGAAATTGTCCTCGTTGGTCCGCGAGAGATAACTTTCATTTTATATTGTAAACATTTATAATTACGTTTAAAATCATATTTTGGCTCTGACGCACGTTGCGTTGCTGGCTGTTCTTTGATTGACATTTGATATACCCGATGTACCATCGACGCCATCGCATGCCGGCCTTCACTACCGCACAGAAACAGTTGTGGAACTCTCCACATTTATGTGTGTTATTTGATGCACGCGTGTAATGCTGTACTCTACTGGAGGTTCGGTCAGCTGTCGAGCTTGTAACTGACAAACAACTGCTTTCAACTATCTGGCACACCATTGCATTGTACTAATGAAACAAGAGAACAGCGCCTCACCAGATGAGCGAAATGTGTTGTGTTCGTTCAATAATATAAAGCACCACTCATTAGTTATTAAAAAATAAATTGTTGGAATATGAGGCACGCCGTATAGTGGGGACTCCTGGTTAATTTTCACCAATTGGTGTTATTATTGCGATAGCAATTATATGGACACTCCAAAGCAGATTTCTGCCGTCGGCGTCGCCGTTGTCGTCGCCGTCGCCGTTGCCGTGAGGTTCCGTATGACGTCAATGGAGATGAAATCGTCGCCGCGCGCCGTCGAACGCTGTATGGGCGAGTGAAAGGGCGCGAGGGACGCGCTCTTTCACGGGGAGTGAACCCACGGCGGAGGACAAACGCGCGTTCTGCGCCGTGCTTCCTTAAGGGCTGATGATAAGTGGTTCTTGAGGGAAAGAGAAAAGTTGGCGCTGCAGAAGTAGGCGTCTCTTTCCTCCTTTACAATCACCATATATGTAGAGGAAACGCGCCTTCTTCCGACGCGCGAAAGGCGGTGTGGGGGGGGGGGGGGGGGGAAGGGAGGTGACTTTTAGCTGCGGCACCAAGTGCCTATTTATATCAGAGGCTCCGGCAACAGTCAGCAACGCCGCACGCATTTTGTGCGAACGCGGGCAAAACGCCGACGGCGTCGACATTAGTTCTGCGTGTTGCCGGTGCTGCTGCATGTCCAAGTTTATACAGCTGATAAAGCTACTATCATTACTCCGTATAGCTCTCTACAAATTTGCTACCGCAATTGATGCTTCGCCTTTCAGGTGAAACTGCGATCACTTTTTTAACGTGCAACTAAATATAAGTACACAGGCGTTATTGCATTTCTACCCCATCGAAACGCGGCCGTCGCGACCGCTATCGAACTCGTTACATCGAGCTCAGCAGCGCAACGCCGTAACCACTAACCTACTGCGGTGGGGTTTTAAACGGATGCAAACATCGTTAGACTGCAACGCAGTAATTTGCTTTGCCTAGATCTAAACGGCGGTTAGTACGCTCCCTTGAGCGAGGCATTCTGATTGAATGACTGAAAATTATTCAGCGGAAGTTGTCTGCCTCATACACGTTTGCTCAGGAACTGCTGCCTCTGCACAATGACCGCAGCTTTCCTGGAGCAGAATCATTCGGAACAGACACCACCTGCCTTGATCGTTCTCCTCCGATGTTTCCATAAGTGCTGCTATCTTTTATGTACGAACACAAACGAATATTAAACAATTTCACGTAGCGAACTTTTGAATCAAACAGCACTCTTACAGCTGTGTCTATGTGCACCAGCAGTACTATTTTGTGGCGCCATTGCCTATTTCAGTGCCCCTTCTTGTTGCTGATGAAGTAACGGGCGAGGCGGCGTGCCCCAACAAGACATGGGACCCCAGAACGGTAATGCCTTTGAAACTTTTTCTAAAATTTAGCTGAGCGCTTGCAAAATACGAGTTTGGAAATTCGAAATATGATATACAGATTGACGTCGCAATATTTTCCGCCTGTAGACTTAGACTCGCTTTGCTCGCAATAATAAAAAGGCTTACTTCTGTATATTTATGTTCATTCTTATGTGTGGTCTAAAATGCATGTAGGGGAAGATTTTCTTTCACACTCATGGTTTACAAGTTATGATGTAGTATAATAGCGTGAACTCTCCTTCTCACGGTGGTGTAGTTGCTACACCTTTTGTAGCGTTAGCTACACTGGCCTAGCCAAGCCCGTTTCGCGCGGCACATCAAGAGCCGTGCTGCGCATGCGCAAGGATCAGTGATGTCACACGGCTTGCGCACCGGAGCCGGCACCTCTCGCGCACTCCGCCGCCGCCGCGCGCGATTCACCGCCGCCGGTCTGCGCATTCCAGAGGAGTGACGTCGTAGCCGTGGTAGACGCACTGGCGCCGGCGCGCGCTCGCTGTGGAGTCGCCGTCTGACACTGCGCTGGAGCCGCTGCGCTTCTGACTGGCGTTTGCCAGTGTGGTATAGCCATGGAGAAGGAGAGCGCAAATGCTGCTCAACAGCGCAGAAGAACGGAGAAGCTTGACTCATAAGAATAATCTTATCTTAAGAATAATCTTAAGGATAAGCTAAGAATAATCAGCTGAACCTCTGCTAACGCTACGTATATCCTGGCATAGCCGAGCTAAGCCACTGCAACTTTTTTTCTATAGCTTGGTTGCCTTATATATGCAGTGATTTTTTAAGTTATGCAGCTGATTTGTTGAAAACAACAAGTAACCGAGACATCCCTACCCTTTCACTCGCTTTACATAAACATCCACGCAAAGTATTAATGCTGTGAGTGAAATTAGCGCGTGAGCCTGAGAACATGTCAGTTTTGCCACGTAACTACAAAAACAAAAACAAATAAAGTTGTATTTGTTACCCTGTATTGTATTGCGAGTGGCCTGTTCATGCTGTAGAACTTTCCATCGCCGATCCGATCATGCTTGAAGAAGTGGTATCATAACTCTTCGAACGCATAGTAACTTGTACGACCGGAAACAAAATAAATCATCTAACAGCTACGTTTATAAAGATGTAACGGTACTTTAACACCACAGCGCTATTATGAACAAGTGCAGTGCTTCAACGTAACACGCAGAATAACTCAACTGGTCTTTCCACTGTTAGCAATACTTGGATGAGCGAACCTTTAAGCAGGAAATCAACGCCTAACTCACGAGTGCAAATCGACATTTGTGCAGGACGGACAATGGACGCGCTGCGTTTACTACTGTCCTGATGGCAAGGGAGGCTGGGAAATGGGCTATTTCCGTAATGGTACCGTATGCTCGGTAAGTGAGCTTTTAGTTTGCTTTATATCGGTTGAGAATGGTTAGGCAAAAGGCACGTGTATTATGACATGCAGACTGTTATATTTATCTGCACTAATCAGGGATGCAACATGACAGGTACGTATACTGTCCAGCTATCATTCCAATCTCTGCCCTTGTACTCAGTATAGCATTGCAGTGCTCGCACACTTCTCCACACTCGAGCAAACAGTAACATTTCTAAAAAAATAATAAGAGAAAGCTAGCGGATTGGTTTTAGCGGCGACGTTATTTGTAGGCTCAACGCAGTGTGCCTGACCATTCGCGGAAACAAAACATAGCGTGCAGCAGCCTCCACTGGTCCCTCTCTTAGTTCTCGGCCAGGATAACCATGATCCGCTCATGGAGAGTGCGCAGCACTCTGTAAGTGTCTTAAGTGTTTGTGGGCACGCATTACACAAGGTGTAGAACTTCCTGTTCAGTTAAGTGGTACCACCACACCGCTTGCTTATAGAATAGCATTCGTTACTTCAGCCGGTTGCGCATCACCTGCTCATCACGAGTTCATAACACGACTTCCTATACATAGGAATAAAATTTACCCTGTTGTGCTTTGCCTCGATATGTATGCGACATTGGATGCACAAGATGTCCTATGCCGATGCACATACCATTCCATGGTGTGGATGATGTGGTCCGTTTTCTTCAGTGAATTCCGCTTTCCTATGCAGTGTGCCAGTTCTTGATACGCCTCTTACTACGGAGACGTGTGTATTGGCATGCTCATAGCTACAGTTCGTCAGCCTCGTAGTCCTGCTGGAGGGAATCTCTCTACAGACTTGTTCCGGAGACTACACAAGATGGTAATAGCAAACAAGGAACTTTCCTGGATAAATTTGACCCATTTGAGTGCAGTGGAATAAAACAAAAATGCTATATCGTGGCCCACTTTGAATTCTCGAATTGAAATCCGAAAATTGAAAACAGAGAGAAAAAAATGCAACCAGTTTCACAAAGGGAAATCTCCTGAAACCGCGTAACTGTGGTCGTTCTGTTTCTGCGATTATCGCGTGTGTTTCTTTTCTTTTTTTTTTTTTTTTTGCTGTGGTAGTCTTCGTTAGACCGAAGGAACGCCCACATTTCCACTGTTTCGGCAGTTTTCACTTCGTGGCACGTGTTCTGGACGCCGCTCGTGTTTCGTGGCCGATGGACGCCAATCGTGCGAAGAGCGCGCGGCGCAAACACCTGCTATTATACCCCTGCGCCTCTCCTCCTCTACCCCGGCGCGGGTTCCGATTGGTCGGCTCCTCTCCTCCCGGCGAGCGGTCACGTGACCCCTCCGCCTTTGCTGACGGCAGCGTCATCGACGTCCCACGCTCGAATAAGAACAGCTCCGCTGTTAAAAGTCGAGTCGAAGCAGGGATCACAGCCTTTCAGTCGTATACCCAGCAAGTTATCGTCATGAAAATGTGAGCTATTCTTTTTAACAAGGGACACGTTTAGTGGGCCGAGATGATAAAGGACAGATATGGTGGTAACGGGGAGGAAGAATAAGAAGAAGAAGAAATAGATCCTGCTTTGGTTCTGTGCACGCACTGTCGTGGAATGTTACATTGGCGCAGTCTATGACAGGATAGAAGCTTCTATGATGTGGATAACGCTGAGCATAGCCACAGGCGCACACCGTCCGTCGAATTTTTCAACGCGTGAAGTGAACGAAAGCGTCAAGTATGATTTACCCGAAAGGATCACGATTCCCAAGGTTTGTGAGTTCGTCGCCCAAAAGGCTGAGAAGACGCTGCAGGAGATTGATGTTCAAGCATCAGTGAAGATAAGAATGAGTGCACTTAGATTTAGGTGCACATTAAGGAACCCCAGGTTGTCAAAATTATTCCGGAGTCCCCCACTACAACGTGCCTCATAATCACATCGTGGTTTTGGCACGTAAAACCCTATCAACTAATGAATCAAACATTTAAAATAGAGTGGTAAAGCTTACACAAACGTGACCAACGGTAAGTTGATCGTAGTCGTCTGGACGCAGTCAAAGTATTTTCGAAGTGTGATTGCTTAGGTAATCATTTATGTCCAATTACTGTTATTTCATCGGACAGGTAGTGTTTAAAAATTTCAGAGAGAGAGAATAAACTTTATTGTTGCTCTATAAAGGCTTATTGTTGCCCACGTGCCCGTCTACAGGCGACGAATGCCTGCGTCCGTGCTCAGCGCTGGCTTGGTCGCTTATCGTTCGCTGTGGTGGCGTAGCGCTGCTAATGACGAGGTCGCGGGATCGAATCCAGGCCACGGCGGCCACATTTCAATGGGGGCGAAATGCAAAAAGGCGTGTGTGCCGTGCGTTGGTTGCACATCAAAGAACTCCAGGTGGTCAAAGTGAATGGTGGCTCTGATAGAGTGCACCACTATGGCGTGCCTCACAATCAAATCATGGTTCTGGCACGTAAAACCCCAGAATTTGCCGAATTCATTTGTCGCTTATTATTTAGGACCGTGGCTGATTTCTATCTTCGCACTGATTGGACTGAGATGCGCTGCATTCAATGGCCGATCGCTTTTTTTTATTTTTTATTAGAATGCGGGATTCACTCCTTCAAAGCGCGGCCCAGATGTGCAAAAGTGCTGTAACGTCATTGTTTATATGCCCCATTACGCGAAAATCCATCGCAGTCGGCGTGACCGAAAAGTGGTGCCAAAAATGGCCGATGGCGCAAAGAGTAAGAAGGCGTCAAAAAATGCTCGGATTGACGTCACATTTCTCAGGGAGGTTCCTTTATGCAAAGAAAGTTAATGGCTTTGAAAAGAAAAATTGTCGTACACCCAAAGTGCTGTAAATGATCGTTTTCGCATTCCGCCCTATCATAATGGGCCCATTGGACTGGGAATTGAAGCCGCTAACCTGCGCTTAGCAGAAGAGCGCCATAGCCTGGGGGCCACCTTGACGTGTGCATTACGTTCCAGTTAGTTTTGTTTCGCAGTGCGAGAAGATTTTAGGAAACTCAACTTATGGTCACAAAAATTTAGTTCACACTTCTCCTTCCAACGGTAATCAAAATGTAATGTGTTGCAAATTTTGAGACTGAACACCTCGAAACTGGTGTTAGTCCCAGGATTTCTGCTAAGTGGATATAACAGTTTTCAATATGCCGAGGATGTAGTGTAAATATTTCGGTAAGAACTAACGCTATTTTGAGAACACGTGGTTATGCTATTTGCCTACAATATGAACATTGCGTATATTTAGGGACACATCCGTTAGCCTGGCCTAACTTTCGCAGTTGAAACATGTGCCGTAAAGTGAATTGTCAAAAAACATTATTAGTATGAATAGTCCGAATCATTAGTTGCACACAATTGTTATTAGTTATCCTAACTTTACGAATTATCATGCAAATTCTCTTCGGCTTTAGAAGTAATGCAACTGCAAACGCCATATCTCCAAAACACATACGCGCACACATGCGCACACACGCACGCACACACACGCACTGGCGCTCGCGTTTGGTACAGTGCGTACAATGCATGAACCACCTTGTCATGAAGTAGTGGCATTCACGGATGGCTATGGCAAGTTCACCAGAACATCATTTTCGTTTTGTGGAAAGTAATTTGTATCTCCCGTTTTATATGACAACCCACAATTACGATTTTTTTAATGCTTAACAGCATACTTTTCCTTTGCTTTGTTTATAGTACACCCCAGAGAAAAATGGAACGTGCTACAATGGTTTGTGCTATGGATCACTGCCGGATAACGTGAATCTCCCTAGTGTCACGGTCTCAGATGAAGTCTTCGTAACGGACAAGCAACCGGATAGCACACCCGATGAAACTGCGCCTACGACAACAACCAAAGCCACGACTACCACGCAAAAAGAGAAAAATAAAACGAAGGAGAAGAAGGAAACGAAGAAGAAGAAGAAGAAGAAGAAGGAAAAGAAGGAGAAAAAGGAGGAGGACGACAATAAGGAGAAGAAGAAGAAAAAGGGGAAAAAGAAGAAGGAAGCGACACCCCAAGAGTGGTAGATTCTAGCACGTCGAAGTTATTTTTTTCCTGGCGATATCAATAAAACATATTGCAAACAAACAAACAAACGAAACATTCATTCTTTCCTTCCGCAATGCCTTCCTTCGAAAAATTCAGCAAATAACTGCGCGTCACAGCGCGAGACCAAAGCGCATATTGAGTGGTTTGAGGACTTTGCCGGGCGGCAGTAAGGCTGCAATGTCGCATTATCGTCCATCAATTCATCTATATTTCTACTAAAAAAATGAAGGCGGGAGAAATTAGAAGTTTGTTATAGCCTAAATACTGGGATATGCCACAGTGTTGAGTAGTGGGCACGTTACTTCTGGCCGAGCATGCCATGGAGAAGGATTCTCATATTAACCATAAATTATTTGATGCCATGAAGGTTTTCTAAAGTATAAGATAAGTGTCTGAAGCATACTTTGGCGCATATCCGCTTACTCTAGTAATGATTGATGGCGTATTGGAAACCTTTGATGAGGACGTCAAATAAGTAAAAAGAAGGTCAACATTGCCCATGATGCATCTGTATATACTTTTGCCTATACCACAGTACTAATACCTATACCACAGCGCCGCATCAGTCGCGCACGATGCGAATAGAGTGAATTTTCACTCTTCTATTTTTTTTCACAAATAGCGGTTCTAGAAACGAACTTTATTCATATATGTTCATTTTGCTTTATCCACCAGCTTATTGGCCAATCTCCCTCATTGATTATGCACCATAAGACTGAGGAAAAAGCAGAAAAAAACGAAGAAGGTATTGTCGGCGTTCATAGTTGACGTCGCAGTCAGAGCGTGCAAGAGTTGTGCGTAAAAGTGTGTCCTTCGTAGTTTAATGACTGTGCAGTACAGACGCAAATAATTAGCCGACAGCCACTTCCATTAGTGTGCTAACTCTCAGCGAACACACCAATAATACAGAGAGAAGCATTGAGTACTGCCTAGGCCCCGCAACGAATAGGGGAATGTTATCATCAACTATACAAATCACACGCTTAGGCCCCGAGCAATACGCGTTATTGCTAAATTTGTGCATTCTGAAAACAGTCGTGGCTCGACGTTAACTACAAAAAAAGTAGCAGTTTCTCCCGAAAGGCGACGCATCGATTGCGATAGCAAATTGGTAGACAGCTTAGAGCACTGCACGGGCTCGGGCTTACCCGAAAGCCCGGGCCCGGGCCGGCCCGGCCCACGGGCCGGGCTGGGTAGAACAGTTTTTTCACGGGCTCGGGCCGGGCTCGGGCACGGCGTGTGCTTTTTGACCCGGGCCCGGGCTGGGCTCGGGTTTTTTGACGCGGGCCCGGGCCGGGCTCGGGCTTTCTGGTGGTGTGCATGTAACGTGCAGCGAGTTATTCTCGGGCGTCTCAACTCTGAAAAACATTATTTTTCGGTCTCGGGCCGGGTTCGGGCCGGTTTCGAGTCGGGCTCGGGCCGGGCTCGGGCCTAAGGTAAACGGGTGGTGGGCCGGGCCGGGCGGGTAACGTAGATTATTTCCGGGCCCGGGCCGGGCCCGGGTCTCGGCATAAAAGTTTTGATCGGGATCGGGCGGGCCGCCCAACGTAAAAACGGGCCCGGGCCGGGCCCGGGCTGAAAAAAAAAAGGCCCGTGCAGTGCTCTAAGGCAGCTATTGGGGGCGAGCTCCACCACTGGAAAAGCTGGCGCCACCATCGGCGTGACGTGGCATGAGGAATCACGGGGACACAGCGGCCGCATCATCTGCTTCGGAAGCGCCGAAGCGAGCTGCAAACGAAAGTTAATTCCCACCTGCGCTACGGTTCTGATTAAGTGGTGAGTTTTTCCGCTTCGGGTGTCTGCTTAACACTTCATAGCACTATAATTGGTAGTGGCTGCCTTTGAAGGCGTCCGACATGGTAGGCTATTGTTCGGTACCGCAGTGCCGGACGCGTCCGCAATGGAGCCCGATGTCAACCTTCACACGTACCCGAAGGCCAAGAAGCTGCGTGTAGCTGGGATTGCGAAACTTAGAACCGGCAAGCAGCCATCGGCTACAACTCCGCGAGGAAGATTTCTGCTACGGCGTTGGGGTTGCGATGTTCGGTGAGTAGCAGACAGCGCGCGCTGCCCGGTTGATGTCATAAATATTTGGTCTATGAACTTGTTGATGCTAGATACTGGCAAGTTCACCAGAATGGAAAGGGAACGGTAAGAAGCACATTCAAAAAAGGCTTAGAAAATGCTGATGTTTGTGTTAGCACCAAACAATGAATGTATTGGATTAACAAAAAGAAGCAGCAGGAAATTCCTTGCTGAGAAGACCGATAAACATGCAGTGCGACGCAAGTTGAGAAATAACGATACTGAAACGTCCAATAATTTGGAAGAAAAGAAAAACAAAAGATTTGAATCGTCGCGATGGCACATCACGAGTCGCCGTATATAGCGTCAAAGTCCCTACTTATAACGAAATTATTTTTGAACAGCTCTGATAGCGTCCATGCAACAATGGTTGCTTGTGTAGTGTCAAATGTTCATATGCTGCAGCCTAAAGCTGACGGCACGCGGCGGCAACCACGCGCAATGGGCGTTTATTGCACCTATTCGGTAAATAGATAGTGTCTGTAAACCATTCTGTGTCTTCTGTTTGCCTAAGGTCACTATTTTGACAGTAGGAAACTTCCCTCGTCTGGAGATTAGTTACATATATGGCCAGGAGGGCTCCCGCGTGGTGTTCTTATTGAGCGCCGACAGCCAAACTTATTGAGGAGCGCGCCGCGTTATCCCTCATACTGCGCAAGCGAGGTGCTTCCGACAGATGGCGACTCCGTAACTCCTCGCCCCCAATACAAAGTAAGGATGGTAGTTTTATCGGCTGTATGACCTTGTAAACATTCGCTTACTAACTAATTTAACAAGCATGGTGTTACCTTTAAGTTGTAAGGAACATCCTTTTTGCTGTTGCACATGTCACGTGGCAAACGCGTGTGCATGTGCATTCGTTTTTCTGTGCTCGTGAATGTGCACAAGGGCGTGTGTGCACTCCCTCGTGCTTGTGCTCATGTACCTATGCCATGAATAACATAAAAACAAAGAGTCAACATCTCCATTACACATTTGTTGCAGTTTCTGAAGCGACAGTAAATTATGTTTAAAGACGTGAAGTTTCACAACTTGATATAAAAGCAGAATAATGTCATGGTATGAAGCATATTCCAGCTTGCAAAATTATCGACAGCGTTGAAGCAGAGGTAATAATTTACTTTTTGCACGTGCGTTAATTCAATTGGCAGTAAGCATGAAATCGTTGCACACCGGCTAACATGTGAGCCAGACATCATCTATGTTTCTACTCTGTTGCATGCCGATGACTTTCTATACACTCTTGTCTGCCACCTTTTATCAATTACCATTTTGTCGATGTGTCCGCATCGATGCTTCTCCACAGACCAAATGGCAAGTCACGGCGCAAATGCCAGATGACTAGATCCCATTTTCTGTGTGCTCTTTCACGTATATACACAAACAAGGCAAAATATCCCGTGGTGCCTGCTTTAAACGTCGCGGGGCTCATTGTTGGTGGGATAGTATTGTGCAGTGCTCGAAGAAGTAAATTCTTGAGAGAACACCTGAGTGGGCAGTAGTGACTCGTTTCAACACGGACCTTGTAACACAGGCCCATAATTTCAAGATCTCTTTCAATATTTGTGTCGCCGTGATAATTTGAAATTTTGCACGTTTAGAAGTTAGTGAAGATCGCGGTGTCCAGCGCTATGACACAGGGGGAAGTTCTAACATGATCCCTTGGATTTATCTTTGTTCGAAGCACAATTCCACATTCGTGATATTTATAGGTCATGTTTGCCCGTAAAAGCACCCGCGAGTGTTGAAACCTTCTGGTGGCGACGAGCCGTTGCAGCAAGAGGATACGAATGACCTCACGCATCGCTCAATATAAACATGCCCACTGTACACAATGTTGATGCGCATGCAAGATACTGCGCGTGAGGTGTTAATTGTAAAGAAAATGACAGGCAATGAAAGGACATAACGCGAGGATATGGGCCACTGGACAGCTAGCTTTTGCCATTTGAGAGGCGAAAGCAACCTGACACGCTGATTGACCTTTTGTGATCTTCGCCAATAATTTCTTACACGTTAAAGGTAAAGCCGGCAGCTAGAACAACAAGTTATAACTAGGAACATGGCATATATAGAAGCGGACTGAAGTCAAGCGTCACGCGTGTGCACCGGGCACATGACACGCAGTCCCAAAGTCTACGCTGGCACAATGTACATTTGCAACGTTTTTTCTGCGATCGGTAAGAATGTACAGTAGTTAATTTCCAATTTATCTGTCATGATAGGACGTCTGCCCAGTGGTACAGACGTTGACTGAGGAAGTTGTAAAAAAAATAAGACTGTGCTGTTTGCGGCGGGAGCGCATGTATTTTACGGAAGTGACTCAGTGTTTTCACCATTGCAACTCTTTATAGACAATAAAAACTTTGAGCAACGCCTGAGATCACATAAGATATATTGATACGATCTTTTCGCGTTAGCTCACGTTCATCTGTTACTGAATATCAGTAGGGATTAATATGTGCATGCTGAATAACATCTTGAGGAATAAGTGTGTAGGTTGACGACACGATGGGGGTTTGTAGTAGCCTATGTATATTTTGAAGTGTGCTTTTGTGACAAGGGTACTGCACAGATGCGCTTTCTCTAATCTCTTGCCGTTAGCACATGCCGCTCTAAATTGCGAGCGCTTGTAAGTGTCATGGGTATACTTACATGCATCTAATTCAGTGTGGAACGAAATAATAAGTGTTGCTTCGCCAGCTATATGGTGCTCGATAGAACAACTAACAGCTTCCTAGCGATAGCACACTCAGAAGAGAAGCGAGCTGTTAAGCTGCCTTTGGAGGAGCGGCCGCTTGCTCCATATTTAAATTCATTTTTGAGAGAAGACAATATATTTTTTATTTCTTATTTAAAATATTCAATAATCGAGGGGCCCGAGAGGGCGTTAGATGGGGCGTATAATAAAGCAAACTCATACATGTACTTTCAAGCATATAGGAATAAGAAGACACAAATACAAATAACCAGATTTCAATTCCCAATAAAACAAAATACACAGAAAAAGAATTGAAACTGTGGTGTCCAGAATATGATGATTTATTGCATGAGACACAGATGGTGCCGCAAACAATCTCCTGCGAGTGCAAAGTACAAAAATTTATGCAACCAAATGCAACAATCATGAGTATACAGGCCAAAAAGCTTGATAGTTAGGCATAACAGAGTGCGAACTGCGATAATAACGTGCTTTAAAGAATGAATAATCTTCGGAATGGTGCAATTATTCACCCTACAAGAACAGTGAACGAGGAGAAAACATATCGAAAGGTAGGTTAATAATGTTTCTCACTTTGTAAATAGCCTAGTACGCTGACTCAATTAATGATGAATCCGTTATGTCAGTGATGTTAGCCGGAAGCGAATTTCATTCGGTTATGCCTAAATATACCATCCAGGACACCAAAGGCGGTTTCTGCTATTTATTTGTTTGAGGAAAAATGGGATAACATTGTGCGCGTGATGAAAAAGGGCGGAAGAATGCGACGCCAGAATAATGGGTGAGCGATATGTGCTGATTAGAAGAAGTGAGTGAAATAACAATAATCGGCTATATCGCTTGCGCGTGACAAGTGTTGAAAGTCCTGCTCTTAGTGATGAAAGCTTTCGAAGTATGAATATGACAACGTGTTAAATCGCGCTGCTTTACCATGCATAATTTCTAGCTAGTTAGTAAGGAACTGCTAGGTGAAGATTCCATATAATAGAAGCGTATTACAGAGAAGACCTATGCAATGATTTGAAAGCCTATAGTCGTGTACCTTGATGAGCAAAATGAAAGCGCCGTTTAAGGAAACACAGGAGGAGGAAAGAAGGAGAGAAGGCAGGGAGGTTAACCAGAAATGCGTCTGGTTGGCTACCCTACTCTGGGGGGCGGGAAAGGGGGAGGAATGACGCGGTGAGCTCGCGCACACACGCGGAGGGCCTGATCAAGTCAAAGGCGTTCACATAGGCCAGTCGCGCTCAAGAAAGACAAAAGGGCCTTCACAGCTTTGTAGGCCGACGAGCGATGTACCGTTCTTCAAGTAGAACCTGCGCGGACAACGACCGATTGTCCAGTCGTCGCAATGCGATCGATAATGTGTGTCTTTCCGACTGAAATCGATGGCAGTGGCACAATAAATGTTCGATGTTCTCTTCGCCTTCGCAGACGTCGCACGCAGCACTGTCCGTCACTCCAATCAAGGTAGTGTACGCCTTCGTGAAATCTATTCACCACCACCGCCGGTATAGAAGCGATGCCGCACGTCGGTGAAGCCCGGGTGGAGGTCTGAGTTGGAGCGAAGGGTTCAGTTCGTGGAACCTGGTGCGCCTTATATTTGGGGTGTTCCACTCTGTTAAAGAGAGCTGGCCTGCCAGGTGACAAAGCTGTGAAGGAAACAGCGATTTTTGAAAGCCTTATTAAGTAAATGGTCCATGAGCAGCCCAGATTAGGACTGCAACAAGCAGAACATCCAGGTAGCTAAATGACGTTACCTTCTTCTTGATTCTTGATTTTATATGAGCAACAAAAGACTGCCAAAATGGCAGTAATTTGTAGGTGCTTGAGTTTCTTTCTGCATTAATTTCCATTTGTCACGTCCTGCACCATTCCTTTACACTTTAGAGAGCACATTACAATTCAGTGACGTCGGCTCAGCAAGTTATTCTTTATAGATTACACAATCGTCAACAATTAGACAGATTGACGAATATATATATATATATATATATATATATATATTAAATACAATATAATTAATTTAAACAAAGAACAGAAACGGGTTCAGCGAGCTTCCTTGCGGGACCCCAGATGTTACTCGAATGGGATTGGATATGTAGTCGTGAAGCTTGACTTGATTGTATAAAAATCCTTTGATCCATGTAGTCGTTCTCTGATCGGGGCGCGGATTAGGTATAAAAAAAATATGGGGTTTTTCATGTCAAAACCACGATCTGATTATGAGGCACGCCGTAGTAGGAAACTCCGGAAATTTGGACCACCTGGGGTTCTTTAACGGGCACCTAAATCTAAGTACACGGGTGTTTTCGCATTTCGCCCCCATCGAAATGCGGCCGCCGCGGCGGGGATTCGATCCCGCGACCTCGTGCTCAGCAGCCCAACACCATAGCCACTGAGCAACCACGGCGGGTGCGGATTAGGTGTATTTAAACATTGGTGTATTATGAGGAGCATGGTTGAAAGCCCTAGAAAAGTAATGGAATGTTAAGGAGCAATATTACTCTGTAAATATGACCAATTACCAGTGAGTATATGATATATGCTGGAGTAATTGACAGGAAATTGATGTCAGTGAAAGTGGTGTGAAGTTGTTAGAGTGATGACTGCTATAAGAAAAATGAGGAAAGGAACACGATAGAGAGGAACTCTCGTCTGCAACAATGTCAAATATCCAGTAAGCCCAATTTTCATGTTTTTGTTTAGACATTGATGAAAGTGAATATGTTCCTCACATTTGATGGCAACCAAAAGTACTTCCTGCCTTTTTTTTCGCCCTTGCGCTTTGGTAGCCGCAAGAAGTGTTCAGGAGCCCCTAATCCTATTCACAGTAGTATAATTGATATCCTTGTTCTGAAGCAGGGCTTTCTTTTGCAGAATTGGAGGTTTGCTCCAATGGCCCATCGACTATATACCTTACTATTTTAAACACTTAACTAGAGGACCAGCTCAATTTCTCATTTATATGTTCCTCAGAAGATGCAAGGCATGTGCCATTGTGTCATTGTCCGCCCGTCATGCCATTTATCGCTCGTCGTTTTATTCCTCAGTTCTAGTTCTTGCCGAGAACATTCTGGCACAAGAAAATACATGCCCGAACAGGACAAAAAACCAAATTGAGGTATGTGAGCTCGTGTCCTCGGCAAACGTTTGTTTCAGCAGCAGTGATCCGTTTCTTTACTGTTCGCATGCGCTGCGCCATTCTTGTGCGTGCGTGCGTGCGCGCGCGCGCGAGCGCATGGGTGGGATTGAGATGTGGTGGAGTGGTTGTGCTTGCTGAGAAATTTTGGTAAGAGCACAATGACGCATTGCTAATGTACGCACACCATCATGTTTGCGAGTGTTCGCGAATTTGTGCTAACATAGTTCCCATTTAGAGTTACCGAAGGTAAAAAGGAATTCGCGCAGCCTTGCCTCAATGGCCGACGGACGACGTACAGAATTAACCGACTAGCGGGTAAAATACAGACAAGCTGCAGATTATGACAGTGACGGGGTGCTTTACCACGCATTTGCGCAACTTGTGGAAGATATATGAACATAGTCGTCATGTCCAAATAACACTAGTAATAGACGGTGCGAAAAAATGATATAGGCACGTGCTCTCGAAAACTTCCTTATAATTCGACTTGATATTGCGAAAGTGCACTTCTGCTGGTCGTATGCAACACGAGAAAGCGAGGGTCTGAATCCCCGCCAACTATCATTGCTGTGACACATTTTCACTTATATATAGATTTTACTTGTAAATTAATATGAACAAGTAGCTACTCTCGCAAGAGTGCCTGTCGGAGATCTCTTTCCTTCTACAGTACGCCTCCACTGCCACCACCACCAGTCTATAAATGAGGGAGATGAAATGCAATAGAACATGAACAAAGAACTAATATTTGTGATGAATGGCCGGTTGTTATTTGCGTTGTCTTAAGCTCACTGTTTTTGCGCGTGATTTTGATACGTACGTTTTGCAGCGTTAGCTCTTAAGAGTAATTCCAACAAAAACCTATTCTCTTTTGGCATGTCGGGCTTATACGTGCGAGTTATTTGAAACAACTAATAGTAATACCATTTCTATAATAATAATAATAATAATAATAATAATAATAATAATAATAATAATAATAATAATAATAATAATAATAATAATAATAGCCCGTATAAGTGGAAGTTATGCAAATAACTCGCACTTATACGTGCGAGTTATTATTTTTTTTTTCAATTCAATTGAAGTTTATTACATACCTAAAAAGGTATGTAAATGAAATGATTGCCGCAGCAGGAAGCTGAGCAGACACATTAAGGCTAATTGGGGAGAGCAGAGACCTTGTACTAACAAGGCTGGCCTTGAGCAGATGCTAGTAGAAGCAGTACTCGTATATGCCGAAATCATGAACGACGTAATCAATTACAAAAAAAAAAAATGACAATGATGCAAGGACTTTCGTAGCGTAGAAAAGTGTTCGCGATTTTCATGCGATCACCACAAGTAAGCTAAGGTAATGTTTAACGTATCGGGTTGAAACTTTGCCCAGTTTCAACCCAGTGTATAAGTGTAATATATTATTTAATATATCAATATTGTTATTTGAGATTTTTGCATATTTTACATTGCATTTAAACGAAAACTTTAGCGTCAACTGCAGTGTATTTGTGTAAGAATATTCAAGATAGAGGGCTGTTGCTTTAACCACCAACGTAACATTTTATGAAAATATGTCATTACTATATACCAGCATATTAAGTACACAATTTTTCAGTGGCTTAAGCTGTCATTATGTTGCATTATGATTGCATATCATCGCCTTCCGTGACATGTGCATCGCCTTGGGATAGGATGCCGGCAATAATGGGTGTGTTTATTACTGTCGGACGAGTCGCTACCATCCCTGGGGCTTTGGCTACTTCAGCGAAGGTGATAAGTGCAAAGTGAGTTCATGTTTACATTCTTTTTAATACTGATCAACAAGAGAGAAAATAGCTAAGTCCCGTAAACAAAGCTGTGATTTGTTACACTATGAAGCTGTGCAAACGAAAACAAATTCTAGAAAACTTACGAAAGCGCCCAAGGGCATGAAGAACCGATTTGTAAGTCAACATTTTAATGTGAAGCTACTTTAAAGAGTTTCCTGATTATGACCGCTTTATATGACGCTTTTAATGGTGGTGTACTTAGGTACCACGTACGCAACCAAATCAATATTTGTGACTTCATGATAGCAAGCGTGCTTCGCGACCTTAGTCCAAGGCACATCCCCAAATTTAGCGAGGCTAGTATAATATGTATACAGTACGTAAAATCACCAGCAAAAGTTTGGTAATCATGAGTTCGGTGTAATAACCTTTTTTTGCTTCATTTCAAACGAGTGGTACATGGCACATACAATGCTCATGTATGTCCACCAATGCCGCACATGTCCCTATTTCGGACTGCCACAGCCGCACCAAAAGAAACTTCTACTTTTTTTCTTTTTTTTTTTGTTACTGCCATGGTCAGCAAACTTTTGCTCTCGACTGTATATCGTTGCTGAAGAGGCATCCCTTTTCGCGTTAAAATAAAGGTATAAGCTTAAATAAACGTGTTTGAAAATATGAACTAAGCCAAGATTACACGTATTCTTAAAGAAGCAATGCTGCCTGCCCCATATAAACGTAAATGATTCTTCTACGCAATTTATTTTCATGAAGTTTTGCAACAACTTCTTTTTTTTTCTTTTCACCAGAACTATACGCAGCATTGTGACGCTTAGGGGTGCCCGTTTTGGCCAAATTTGCCTTGAAAGGTTTCGCCATCCCTTCTTCCTCGCCGGAAGAGGAGAGATGCGCCTCATGAAGTTTTACTGGCACGCTGGTGCACGCATTAGGCACGCCGGGATTTTCTGCCGGTCCTCGCAGTGAAAGTACTCGCGTTTCCAAAATTCTTAATTTCTTAAAGTCCTCACGTATCTTTAAAAAGTTGCACATTTTTAAAAGCGAAGGTGAAGAACATGACATCATTGCTACGTTGTTACTTTAATACAGATCGACGCCACCAGAAACGGAACTTGCAGTGCTGGTTACTGCTACCTGAGATCTCCAACGGCACCTTCAAAGCCTCCAGAGGAACCTTCTAAAGTGACGACAGTGAAACCTTCGCGAGGAAGCAAGAAGAAAAGCAAAGCAGATAAAGAAGACAAAGAAAGGAAAGAGAAAAAAAATAACAAGGAAGGTAATGCCAAACGCTTAAGATGATCTGACATATGTCGAGTTCACCCCCGAGTCACATAAAAGATCATGGGACATATTCGTCGAGTCCACTCCAAAGTAAATCAAGTGGAGAATTCGCTGTGCTTACAAAGAAACAAGGTATATTTAATGCAAGTTCCACGCAGGCATCAGTGTGGTGCAATGCGCTTCTCTGAATTTGACACAATCATGCCATTTTATATTTAAACACCACGAAACATGCTCTTCTTTGCACTGAAATTCTGCCCTAATATTTCTGCGATATTAACAATATTGTAACAATGAATTTTACAGCGCTAGCTCTTATGGGCTCACTCCCGTGGTCGTTCCGTCGTGGAAGTCCGAAATCCTTTGCGAGAAAATTACGAAGAAAGAAAAGAAAGTAAAATTCTCATTATGCCGCGAGGATTCAAACTTGAAACACAGGAAACAGAATAATTACAAGAAATTACAAGCATTTTCGCACCTAAAAGAGTGGCAACGGTAGAAAATTGGTTAAGAGGTGGCACCAGTTCGGTTGAAACTGTGTTTGGTCGTATATATCAACGGCGAATATCTCAGCAACCTTCGGTTTGCAGATGACATTGCCCTATTCAGCAACAATGGGGACGAATTACAACAAATGATTGAGGACCGTAACCGAGAAAGTGTAAGAGTGGGGTTGAGAATTAATATGCAGAAGACAGATAATGTTCAATAGCCTGGCAAGGGAACAAGGATTCAAGATCGCCAGTCAGCCTCTAGAGTCTGCAAAGGAGTACGTTTATCTAGGTCAATTACACGCAGTGGATCCTGATCATGAGAAGGAAATTTACAGAAGAATAAAATTGGGTTGGAGTGCATATGGCCGGCATTGCTAAATCCTGACTGGGAGCTTACCACTGTCGTCGAAAAGAAAAGTATGCAATCATTGCATTCTAACGATGCTAGAATATGGGGCAGAAACTTGGGAGGTTAACAAGGAAGCTCGAGAACAAGTTAAGAACCGCAAAAGAGCAATGGAACGAAAATTGTTAGGCCTAACGAAGAGAGCGGTATGGATCAGAGAGCAAACAGGGATAGCCGATATTGTAGCTGACATTAAGAGAAAGAAATGGCCAGACCTTGTAATGCGAAGGATAGATAATCGGTGGACCATTAGAGTTACAGAATGGATACCAAGAGAAGCGAAGCGCAGTCGAGGACGGCAGAAAACTAGGCGGGGGGATGAAGTTAGGAAATTTGCAGACGAAAGTTGGATTCAGCTAGCGCAAGACAGGGGTAATTGGAGATCGCATTGAAGGGCCGTCGACCTGCAGTGGACATAAATATAGGCTGATGATGATGATGATGATGATGATGATGATGATGATGATGATGATGATGATGATGCCGTATGCACTCCAACCCATTTTTATTCTTCTGTAAATTTTCTTCGCATGGTCAGGGTCCCCTTGTATTCTAGTTGACATTAAGAGAAAGAAATGGGGCTGGGCAACCCATGTAATGCGTAGGGTAGATAAGCGGTGGACCATTTGCGCTACAGAACAGGTGCCAAGGGAAAGGAAGCGCCGACGAGGACGGCAGGAGATTAGTTGGGGTGATGAAGTTTAGAAATTTGCAGGCGCAAGTTGGAATCAGCTAGCCGAAGACAGGGGTGACTGGAGAACTTTGAGAGAGGCCTTCATCCTGCAGTGGACATAGAATAGGCTGCTGATAATGGTAGTTCTGTTGACGTCCTGTGGAGCCTCAGCGTTGCGTTCATCTGAAATTGAGCTGGGTCTTCCTTCAATATACTGTTGCACCAAATTGCCGTGAAATGTGCTGTTAAAATACTGTCTGGAATCATGCAGTTGTCGGCACCCCATCGTCATCATACTGTCATGCGTCGTTGTTATATAGCTGTCATGCCGTCATGCTTATGACCAACCGAGCCAAGCGAATGTCGTAGCAACGTTAGCCGGCACCATAAAAATGTGTAAGCGCAAATAGCCGAAGCATCGGAACTCTCAGAATGACCACTGATTTTAAATAAACGCGTCTTCTGCGATATGGTGCGCTGCTACATTACTTGAATGCTAATTGCCTTAGCGTCTACAGACATCTAATTGGTTTTGCCAGAATTTTTTTCTTGTTATCCTCCCTGACGTTGTTTCTATTCTCTCGTTCTCTCTTTCTTGTGGCTGCCGATTAACGATAAAATGCGTGGAAAATATCCGTACAACGCAGATTCGGCACTGTCTATAAATGTAATATTTTACTCTGTCGTTGCATGTTTCAGTGCCTGTCGTCGTTCCTGACCGAGTAGTGAACGAGACCCTGTGTCCCAACAGGACGTGGGACCCTACAAGGGTAAAATATTTTAAAACGAACTTAAGGTTAAAGCACTGAGCTCTGGGGGAGAATATATTTAAGTATTTTAGTTACCATACACAGGTCAGCATCGCGATTTTTTGTGTTCGTAGACTGAAAAAAAAAAAATCTAAGGTTTTTGAAAACATATAGTAAAAATTTGACAGAGCACGCTGCCACAGTTATCAGTGACAAGCGGCTTCGTAAGGTAGCACTTAATAGAAATTAGCAATTGAAGGAGTTGCTTTGCTGTCCGAGTACCAAGAAGGTTCTATCATTGAGAAATTCTTTTTCTCTGCCTATACTTGAACTGTAAGGACGTAGCTCTATTTTTGAGTAACTTTGTCTACTTCAGGCATTCCTTCCGGCACTGGACAAATCGTCCAGTGTAGAAGTGCCTTTTAAAAAGCATGATAAATGAGTTTTCAAACAAGCAAAACTTGACGCGCGGTCTTATTCGCCCAAGTGCGGATCAGAGAACCCCGCCGGCGTTTGAAACCATTCCTATACTTGGCCCAGATCACGTCCCTACTGCCATTATCAAAACTTATGTCAGCACCTTCGTGCCAGTGTAGTCATGTATATTTCCTTGTCTAAATAATTATATTTTTCTATGCGTATTGAAAACCGCTATCGTCCACCAGCGTAATAAGTGTCAACAGCCGATTCCTATGTCCTTTTCCGAACTTTTTGTGTAGTAGTAGAAGTAGTATTAGTAGAAGTAGCAGTAGTAGTAGTAGAAGTAGTAGTAGTAGTAGTAGTAGTAGTAGTAGTAGTAGTAGAAGTTAGTAGTAGATTGTATTAGTTAGTATTGACGTAGTAGTAGAAGTTGCAGTTAGTAGTAGATTGTAGAAGTTAGTAGTGACGTAGTAGAAGTAGTAGTAGTAGTAGTTAGTAGTAGATTGTAGAAGTTCGTGTAGTAGTAGTAGT